>NW_023269766.1:0-127439 GCF_004353265.1 Vitis riparia | reverse complement strand
AAGTCACCTACCAGAGGCTCGCAAGGGGCAAACTAGTGCATCTCCATGGTTAGAGATCACTTGCCTTACCAAGTGTTGGCCCAGGTGACTCCAAGGCGTTTTAAGTTAACTAAAAACATTAGAAACCATTCACGGGACACACTCTCTCTTCATTCATAGCTGAAACCACAAAGCTTCTGATTTTTGCACTTGGAACCTTTCCCGGCAACCTTAACTCCAAGGAACTAAAAGGTTTAGCTACTCATTCTCTGGGGAAAGCTCCTCAGAGAGTGCATAACTTAGTAAATAACTAAAAAACACAATCAAAGTGAGAAGGTAAAGCAGAGCTCAAGCTCTGTGTATTTCTTCCTTTGAAACTTTTACAAAAGGTTCATCACCTCCAGAACAGGCTCCTCGGGCTCTATTTAAACCAAAATTACAATTACAGCTATTACATGGATATTTTAGCCAAATTCCTAACTTAAAAGCTAAGGAATCCTATAATTGGTGGCTTACAAGGAGAATTTGGGGATTTAGACAACAAAAATCTAATGAAAAATATCTCCAAGTGTCGATTACAAATATCGGGAAGCACTAAGGACCATTTCGCAGGTAAAAGATGAGGTCTCCGAAATTTCGCAGGTGCATAAGAAGGGCTGCGACATTTCTTTGCAGCAAAAGGCTGATTCAACATCTCTGCGAAGTGGACTTCCATCTTGTGGTGTTTGGCTTCCATTGCGGCGTGAAGCTTCAGGGGAAATCCATAGCACTGTACAAAAGTGTTGCGAAATCATTCCGTAACAAAAGGCTAATTCCGCAGTACTTTTCTGAATCCTTCCTTCAGCTTGGAGCAGTCATCTTCCAAAGGCTGTAACTTCCTCATTTCAACTCCGAATTGCACACGGTTTGAAGCATTGGATTGTTGACTTTCTAAGATTTCAAATGACATATAGCATGCATAAATTGGATATCAGGAAGTGCTTCAAAAGTGGTTGCAGTGACTATCATCAAAAATGCTTCATAGCTGGATTCTCTTTGCTTCCCCTTGCATTTCAGACTTGTTTATGGCAAAAGTGCTTCAAAGCTTTGATTCTTCATGCCTCTAAGCTTCCCATTTCTTGCCAAGGATTCCATATAACTCTCCTCAATCTCATATTGCTTTGGTGATCAAAATACTAACAAAAACACCAAAACTTACACAATTTGATTAGAATTGATTGAAAGGGGCCTTAACATGCTAATTGGGTTAAAAGGCACTAACTACTACTCAAAAGTGTTTAAAAGGATTAATTAAAAGCTATCAAATAGCACTTTTTGAGTAGTAATCACTGGTCCAGTCTGGTTTTTAAATCATTGATAGATATACTTATCAAGAGATTTTTTTAAGTGGTAGGTGTACTTGTATTTTAACTTTTGAGGGTAATTTTGGAACAAATGTGAAAACACTACGAGAATGCATGAATGAGTATTATTTTTTCCCACTTCACATTAAAATTGAAAAGGTAAGACCAAAGTTCTAAAATTTTTTTTTTTTTTTTTTTTTTTTTGTGATATATGGTTGCATGATTTCCCCTACTATTTATCTATTTGTTCATTTGTTTTTATTAACTTAATTTGTTTCTATTTTATTTTATTCCATTTTCCTTACATTAATGTTTAATTATATAAGGATTAGTTTTCTGTTAAAACCATTGATTGATGTTAAATATAGTGACAAAAAAAAAATGAGACACCCATGAATGAATTTGGTTTTAAGAGTTAGCATAGTCTATCAATTTGGTTTTAAATTTATAAATTGTTTATCAAACTCTACCATCCCATTTTCATCTCTAATGCTTCATGTACTCTATTCTTTGGATATTTTATATATTTATAAGTATTGGTTTATCCATTTATTTTCTTACTTTAAAAAGTTTATTTTTATTTATTTATTTTATGTTTCGTTTTTCTTTTCTTCTTCAATAAATATATATCCTCAATTGAAACAATATAATTTTTGGTGGAAGTGCATTTCAATTTTAAAAAAAAAAACAAAGTTTTTTAATTAATTGTATGAGATGAGTTTTTTTTAATAAAATAATGATTCATTTGCAATAATTTAAAACACAATTTCTATGAAATTTTATTTTTAGTTAATTATAATTTTTTTATATAAAAGATAATGTTAATTTCATTTTAATAGAAAAAATAATATGAAAAAGGAATGGTGCTACTTAAATTTATTTTAATTTTTAAACTAAATTAATTGATTTTTTTAATTAAGTTTTCACTAGATAATTCTTAGGGTCAATTGGACCTCATAATTGAAGCAACGATCATAAAACTTGCAAAACTAATCACAAAGGCCAGCATATGGTATATAATTAGGTTAAGGGGTTTATGGTTTTTATAATACCCAAATTATCCTTAATTAATGGGTTGACATGTACACCAACAAACCTTAAGAATTCCAAAGTCCCAAACATCAATACTACACCAATAGATAGAGCTCACCTAAAACTCAGCATTCTGAAGACCCTAGGCTTCTCATTATAGAGCCCTAATTCTCAAAACTTAAAACAAAATCCAAAATTTTACATTCTCTAGTCCTAAATTGCTACAGTGCCTTCTAATCCTCTACAATTTCTCTACTCTTAAGTTCTTTAAGAAAACAATAAAATTTTATTATGCTAAATGTATAAATTATGTATGTCTTGTAGTGTAATGGAATCCTATGATGTTGTCTATTTTATTCATATTTCTTTCTATCATTTTAATGGTTGGCAAATAAAACCTTTTATTTATTTTTTGTAAAATAAAAATTCTTTTTGGTATCCTCTATGGAGAGAGCCAAATGAATGATATGATGGATAAATGATATAAACATTACAATATTATTTGTTTGATAAAATGGTTTGTCAAATTATATGATCCATATGTAATAAAAATAAAAATAAAAATAAAAAGAATGATCCCCATCTCTGCATCCAAAGTTACCTCCTTTTGAAAGATTAGTAAAACCACCCAACCTAATAGCTTAACTGCACCTAACTTAATAACTTGGTTAGAAAGAAATGTAAATGTCTTAGCTAGAAAAAAAAATAATAATAACAAATATTAGAGAAAGAGAAAGCCTATAAGACTCCACATACTAGTGTCAAACAACTCATAAGAAAAAATTATAAGAAGGTCTAGCTTGTTTCATTATATGCAACAAAAAATTTCCTTATCTTTAATAAAAAAAAAAAACAAAAGTTTTACAACTCATTGGCACGGTCTATGGGAACTTTTCTTAAAGCTTAACCTCCACAACTTGAGTCCAAACAAAAGAACATGGAACTTGAAGGAATTCAAACTGCTAAAAGAATAGGTGAAGAAAGGGTGGAGCAATTCACAATTCAAAATTAGTTATCAATCAATGTTTTCATAATCGAATTGGTCATTGACCGGTGACATTATTAATATATATATATATATATATATATATATATATATATATATATATCTATATATATATTATGAAAAAATTTATAATACATAAAATCAAATATAATTATAAGAAATTTAAAAAATTATAAATAATTAAAATTTTTAAATACATTTCAGAATTTTATAATTAATATTATTAGCTTAAATTATGATAAGGATAACATGAAGATTTATTAAATTATTAATATTTCTAATTTTATTAAATATATTTAAATTTTAATTTTAACTATTAAGATAAAATAAGATTTACTATTTAAAGTTGTTTAGATTTTAATCACTATATATTTTATTATTTTCAAAATTATTAGTTATTTATTTATATTTTTTGATATTTAATATCCTATAATACATAGGTAAATCATAAATATTTTTATTTATCTATAAGTTTTTAAATAATGTAAATAATTTTTAATGAAATAATGTTTGGTGGTGCACCCTTGACTTTTTTTTTACTAGAGAGCTAAAGAACCAGGCTCCACAATCCATCCTTCCACTCCCTTGTAGTTGGCTTTTTACCTTTAAAAATAGCCTATGAATTCCACATCGGAAGTTTAGTAAACAGAAGTAAAAATGTTTATGAGATCATTAGATATCCCAATTAAAAGGTGTAATTAGGCTTGTGAATAATACACCCGTTGTGTGAATTTAAGAAAACCAATAGATTTTGCAATTGGGCTTAAGAATGTTGGCTCATGACATGAGAAAAAAAAAGTTAAACCATTGAAATTGTTTTAATTGATAACCGATCAAGTTGATCCATTGGTTTAATGATTGGACCGTAAGACAGATTGGTTCAATGTCAATTTAACCTTATGCCAACTTAATTAAGTGAATCGAATTGAATTTAGGTCTAATCCACGATCTAACCAATTAGTCTAGTCCAATTTTAAAGTATTGGTTACAACTATAACACCAAATGAAAAGACGGTGATAGGGACATCAACATCATATGAAGCATATTGTCCATCAATAAACAAATCTCCTTTTAAAAAAAAAAAAAAAAAAAAAAAAAAAACAATGTATTAAGAGTTTGAGGTACCATATATCTCAACAAAATAAAATAAAATAAATTCTAGAAAATAGTGTTACAAACTACTACAATCTCACTATTGGTGGGCAACGAACCGACAATTATTCAAATGAATAGAGTTAGGTGCAAGTGGCCAACCAATAATGAGATTGCGACAATTTGTAACACACTTCAAAGAACTACCCGCCACTATATCTACATCCCCTGGATCCATAAAGCACAAGTTATCAATAGAAAAATATAAAACTCTGCTCAAAACTCCTTGACAGAACCAAGAGACCTCATCTTCTTCCACAACTTCATCATTTATGGAAAAAAATTTAGAAGTATGGAAAATGAAAAAAAAAAAAAAAATCCAAGCATAAAGCACAATATGAAAAGAAACTCACCTAATAAGACCATTAAAAAAAATTTCAAAAATGCCAAACAAAGAAGGAAGCATCATTAAGTGGCCTAAATAAGAAATCAACTCTCATTAGGGAGCTAACCCCCCAATTAGATGTGGTGGCACCCAAACAAAGAGACATGCAAGCCTATGTTTGGAAATTGCAATTTTAAAAAAATAAATATTGATGTTGCATAAATCTCCCTCTTCATCATTATTATCTCAACCAAAGAGAGAAAGAGAGAAAGAAAAAGTCTAAACTCCAATCTTTTGTCAAAAGAGGTGCTCGTCAAATTATTAGGGGCTAAAGGCCATTTAAGGTATAAAAAGCAATATCCTAAAATATCTAAGCCCCCACCTTTTATCAAAATAAGAGCTTGCCAAAGCATTGGGGGTTGGGGGTATGGTAAAGGTGTAAAAAATCAAATGATCCCCATCTCAAGCATCCAAGGGCACCCCTCCTAAAAGACCAGTAAAACCACCTAACCTAATAACTTGTTGCATTCAACTTAAAAAGTTAGTTGGAAATAAATGCAAACACCTTAGAAAAACTTAAAAGTTGTAAATATTAGAGGAAGAGAAAGCTTACAAGGCCCAACCCATCAGTGTTAGACAACATGTAACAAAAAAATTATAAGCAAGGCAAGCTTGTTTCATTGTAAGTTAGAGAGAATTTTTTTATCTCCAATGATTAGCAACTTTACTAAAAGAAAATAACTAATGACACTAAGCTTAGAAACCTCATGGTGTCAGTCATTCTGCTATTCCATTGTTTGTTAACATCAAAGCCGAAAATTGTTTTCTAGATTGTTTTGATGGAAGTTGTTATTTAAGAAATTATGTTTTTCTATTTTTCTATTTCTTTCTAATTATGTAAGTTATATATGTATATATAGGTATGCATTGTGTTAATCCTAGGCCCATCAATATTGTGAGTTTCTTAAGCACAATAGTGGTTACATTGCAAATAGGCTACTGAACCCCTTTGGATTTGGATACCAATATGTCAAGGGAAAAAGGGAAATATTCCATATAAGTTGATATTTAAAAAAAAAAAAATTGAAGTACCAACAATGAAAGTTTTTTTCATTGCTTGATTGCTATGATTGTTCTATTTGGTTTATGATCTTAAAAAAAATCCAAAAAAACAATATGAGAACTTGTTGAACAATTGTGAATGATTGATTGGATATAGCTTAGATGAAAATTAAAAAATAGGTTTTAAATTATTATATGAGAAAATGGAGAATAATACCAATATGACAAATAGTTTTTAAATAATTTTGATTATTACTCTCTCCTTGAAATTGTGCATATTTTCACAATTTTTTTACCAATAAAATTGTAATCCTCTATGACTGTCATTCTCTATCGTTGACTTGGCAAGGTTTGGAAATATATTTTTCCTTTATCTATTTGATGTTGGAATGAATTATACTTTTACTCATTAAAAACAAATAAATAAATAAAACAAAACTAACAATTTTGGCCTTAACTTGCTTGGACTTTATAAGTGTTTTCTATTGAATCTTTTGTTTTTTTTTTTTTTTTCATTTTTTATGCTTGAACATAGTCTTTTTGTTTTATAAACCTTTATATTATTATTTTTTTTGTATTGAATTGTATAGATGGTTACAAATTAAGACTATGATTATAAAGAAAAATAATTTAACATATTCTCTTTAAGTAGCCAATGGAACGTAGCAACAAAATTTATTGCTACCTTCATGAAAGAGGTCAAATTGAATTCAATGACAATGGGCGGGTGAAACTAAAAGAAGATTTATTTACCATGGAATGTCATTTTATGAATTACTTGATGGAGAATGTGAGAGGTTGAATATTAATAAATAAAAAAAGGAAAAAATTGTAATACACCTTGAAATATGATCCAAATTCCCTTCAAGATTTAGAGTATGATGGAGATGTCAATAATTTGAAGTTGCATACCAATAAATTTGCATGTGGAAATATAGTGCATTCATAGAGAGAATAAATGGCTGAAATAGATATAATAGATATAGATAAGGATGAAAATATTGGTTTCGATTGATATATTGATAATTTGGGAAAATATGGGTGAATATTTTGATACAAAATATTGGTGGAGTGAAAATTAATTAATATCCATCGAAATATTGGGGAAAACTCTAAAAATGATAATAAGAAATAATATAAATATTCAAGTTTACTTTTTTAAAAAATATATGTATAATATATTTTATGAGATTCTATTTATCATATATAAAATTTAAAAATATATTAAATTTAAAATTATAATATATTTAGTTTAAAATAAGTTTTTTATTTAAAAATATTGAGAATTCTATTTTAAATTTATATTTGTTTTGCATTTAATTATTTTATAAAATATATAGTAAAATAATTAAAATTGATTTATTTGTAGTAATTTTATTTTAATTAGTTTATATAATATATATAAATTTTGCATGTGCAAGTATGGCATAATTAGAGTTGTGGTCTAATGGTTGCAGCTAACCCATGTAACACTTGAGCTCTTAGGTTTAACCACTAGCCTAGTGGTTATGCACTTTGATTTTGGTTATATTGGGCTACAACTCTTTCTAGGTCGGGTGGGCTTGCTCTAATTGGGTTGGATAGGTTTCCCTAACATATGATCTTATTTAAGGAAAATGTATAGTTGATAAATTGGTATAATATTGGCATGTCACTGAAAAATCAATGATAAATGTAGAAAATTTTGAAAATTTCAATGGAAAGAGATATCGTTGCACTTATTGTGTTGGACTCACTCGATATTTGATATGTTAACAAAAAGTCAGTAATACATCCTAATATTTTTTTCATCCTTGGATAGAAAGAATGCAATTTGGTAATGTTTTTTTAAACCTAAATACACCATACACATTGTCTATCTAGTAAAGTAGTTAAGCTAACTATATATGCACTTCTATTAGTTTAATATGCAATTTTATTGGTGGAAATATTGTTACATTTGCCACATTTTGTGAATCACTACACAATACCAATAGAATAAAATGAAGAAGCTTTGCAACCAGATGTGTAAAATCAAAAGTGATGTCATTAGAGTCTAACTAATATCATGAAGCTATTTTAGGGTCAAGTCACACATTTAGAAACACAAAAAAGTTTCACAATTCAATATACTTGATATCCTTAGGGAGGAGGTTTCGATGTAAGCAAATGATAAACTCTCCTAAGCATATATGAGTTAAATGTTTAGTTGATGGATTGCCATGAAAAATAACAACTCATGTTATTACTAGAAAAGAGATTCTTAGAGTTAACAAATACAATGTCAATCATAATCATTTAGCTTAGATTAAGTGTTTATCTCAATTAGGTATTCATTCTAAGAGAGTTGCCCCTATTTCTTGAACAAGTGTTAAGGTCAAGTCTTAATTATCTCTCCTGTCAAATATGCAAATATTTTGTCAAATAATATGGAATTAAATTTTCATATAACCAAGCAAGGCATTTTAAGGAGGAAGTTAAGCAACTATTATGGTTCTTCAAAAGATTCATGCAAGTTCTTGCCCTAATTATGTCAAAGGTTATAGAAAAATAATCCTTAGACTATTATAAAGTGTTTTCTTTAGATCGTAACTTTATGTAATTGTTTGTTACCTATTCAAGGGATTCGTAATGGGGTATCAATTATTTTGGCCATTGATTCTTGCCACTTGAGTGATCCTTATATGGTTATGTTAAAGGTTATATGGAAATAACACAAAACTATTATAGAGTGTTTTTCTTTAGATGCTAACTTTATGCACCTATTCAAAAGATTCATGATAAAGTGTTAACTTATTTTGGCCATTCATTCTTGCCACTTATATCATCCATATAAGGTGTGGGACCCCCTTTGCAAGGTTGTCCTAAAGTCCTCCACTCTCTCACGGTTTTTTGGTTGGTCAAGCTGTCTGGGAGGCCACCCTCAGTCGTATGGCCCAACGGCCTTAAGGTCGAGTGACTGGTCCGTCGCAAAGTAGGTCAAATGGACAAATCCTACATGGATACAACATGACTAAGGCTCGACTATCCAACATGCATTTACATACCCATTAATGTGCAAATTGTGCATTAGGCACACTCCGTATTAACTACAACTGTTACTGGAAAACATTCCATTCTCAACGGCTCATCATGGCAAGATAGTCATTATGCATCAGTAGTCAATGCCATAATATCGCGCAATCAAGTGTAGTTAAGGTGCTATTAAGACACCTGGAAAGACGTTACATCATAAAAAGTATAAATAACTATGCAGACTCTACAAATGGTATACATTTTTTTTCTACAAAATTCCCTTACTTGTTTAAGCCACTTATTGACTTTAACATCAAAGGGGCAGACCTAGACAAACCATCCAGACAACCTTTTGTGCAGATACAGTAGTCATCTTCATTTTAAGCAGTTTAGATGGAATCAATGGTCGTGTTATTCATCCAACTCCTGGTAGCTAGACAAAACTACTTGTTCAAATTGTGTAACAACATTGGAGCCATTTATGGGAATGAACAAAAAGCATACTAGCACAATGACCAATACGTCTAATGTATCTCAGACAACCACTATGGCCGACCAATTCCAAGCTTAGCAAACCAGAATGGAAAGAAAGCAAAAAGAAAATGAGTGTCGTAGCACTCACTGCTCTAGCAAACTGAGCAGTTGAGACAAGAAAATCAGGAGTTACGAGCTCAGATGGCTGAGGGACATCACTCGTAGAGCCATCACACCTCTCCTCAATCGACCAACCCTAATCGAATTCGTAACTAGACAACACGGTCAGCCTCATGGCACGTAGAGTCTTCTCACCATATGCATGAGGAAGACTTTTCCTCTAGTTGCTCTCCTACTTGGCTTGAATAGGCTTATGCCTCAACTGATTAGTCCCACCCCGACGAGTTCACTAGTTCCAATAAAGGAAAATGGAAAATGGGACAACGATAGCTCTCACTTATCTAATGCCATGAGGGCCCGCCTAGGGCCCTAAGACCAACGGGTCTAGGCACTCTCGCACATATCTGATGCCTTGAAGGCTAGGTTGGGCCAACCGAAACAGGAAGCATCACTAAGCTTGCAACCTCCGCAGGCAGAGGTACCAACAGTGCTCGAGTCCAAAGGAAAGGCACTTTAGGCTCTACTAGCTGACGATTGGATGATATGCTCTCCATTCCATTCAACCCTCATATCATAAGCTACGAGCCTCCTAGAGGGTTCCTGGTGCCCAAGTTCACTATGTACGATAGTACAAGTGACCCATTTGATCATTTGTTGCACTACTAACCATTGATCAGATTGGACATTAGGAACAATGTACTGCTCAGCAAGGTTTTTCCTACTAGCCTCCACGGTTCGACCTTATCGTGGTTTCATCGCCTCCCTCAGAACTTCATCAATTCATTTCTTGACGTTTCTGAGGCATTTATCAGTGACTACTTATATTCTGCATGCCAAAAATAGAATATAAGCACATTGCAAAACATTAAGATGCAAGAAAACGAATTGCTGAGGGACTTCATGAAGCGGTTTGGTCAAACGGCACTTCAGGTTGAGTCCTATAGCACGGACACCATTCTCTAGATCTTCAAACGAAGCATAAGCCCTGACACTCCGTTCTTTAAGTCTCTTGCCAAAAATTTGCCCTCCTCAATGGACGATTTCTTTAGGCAGGCAGATAAGTACACCATGCACAAAGATGGTGTTCAAGCAGCTTTTCAACAGGTTCTAGTCACAAACCGGCCAACAAAATATAATAAGGTCGAAACTCAAAGCCCCCAAATAATCAGTCTAGACAAGGGGGACGAAAGTAGGACGGACGACAACAGCAACCCCTCAAGCTCACCCCACTGACCGTCTCTTATGAGTAGCTCCTTCCACTGATTCAAGAGGTGCCCAATTTCAGATGGCCAAAGTCGATCAAGACTGATCCGACCAGACGAGACTGGAAGCAACAATGCTTTTACCATAAGGAGCATGGACATACCACAGAGCAGTGCCAGAATCTACACTACCTGGTAGAATAACTCATTAAGGTTGGACACCTAAAGTTATTGTTTGTGCCCCGGTGGACAGGAAGAAGTAGATGTAATCGAACGGACCCCTCTGTCTCCTGAAACACCCAGAGCAATCATCAACTATATACATGGAGGGCTTGTATATAAAAAATACCACTCTAAAAGGCAAAGACGAAGTCTAGTTCGTGCAGCTTCTGTAAGAGAGAAAGTGCATACCATTTAGTGCACGTTCACTAGTGAAAGTGTCGATCGATAGACAGACCCATAACCTTCCCTCCCATTGACTCCAACCGGGTAATCCTGCCGCACGAGGATGCCTTGGTCTTAACACTTGGAGTCAATGGTTTCAATGTGCATAGAATTCTAATTAATCCAGGAAGCTCTATCGATTTCCTGTAAATGTCCACCTATAGACAAATACGGTACTTCTCTTTTACTTTAGAAAATCCTGATTGCATCTTGATCAGCTTCAATGGAGCATCAACAGTCTCCCTAGGTGATGTCATCTTTCCCATCCAGGCCAACCCAGTCACCTAAAATTTTTTATTTTCAGTAGTTAAGGATTTATCACCATACAACGCCATTATAGGATGGGTATGGCGACACAAAATGAAAGTCATCTCGTCTATATATCATCAAATGGTGAGTTAGCTTACTGAGGCTGGGCAAGTGGACTTACTTGGCAGTCAATTAACTGCCCGACAATGCTACCTGGTGATTGTAGAAGCCAGGAAAACAAACCCTGCTGGAGAAGAACCTGAATCGTCAAGTGCGAAAAGCCAATAACAATTATAGTAGCATGCAGAAAGAGATCCACCAAATGCTGATCCTCTACTACATTTGACCTTATCAAACAAAAAATGTCGTATGACAAGTGCTGGCTTTTTGCTAACAACAAAGGAGTGTAGCCACCTAGAAGCCTTGCTCCGTCAAAATGCGAATGTCTTCGCCTAAACCCATTCGAATATGCTATGAATTGACCCTTCTATGGCTGCTCATAAATTGAATATTCTCCTAAACATGTGTCCTATGAGACAAAAAGTCAGAAGCTTCCACCTAAATCACCAAAAGGTAATCCAGATGAAAATCGATAAGCTATTGGTAGTTGGCTTTATCAAGGAAGCCACCTATCTAGATTGGTTGGCCAATGTCGTCATGGTCCCAAAGAAAAGAGGAACCCGACGAGTAGGTGTGGACTATACAAAATTAAACGATGTTTGCCCGAAAGATAACTTCATTTTGCCCCGAATTGATAAAATCGTTGATTCTACGTGTGGGAATTGAATGCTCTCTTTCCTAGATGCTTTCTTCGGTTACCACAAAATCCCCATGTTTTGTCTTGATCAAGAAAAAATGGTCTTCATCACACCTTATAGATTATACTACTATAACGTCATGCCTTTTGGGCTAAAAAAATGTGGGTGCAACGTATCAGAGGTTGATGACAAAAATCTTCAAACCATTGATGGGACGGACAGTGGAGGTGTACATTGATGACATAGTCGTCAAAAGTAAAACCCACACAAAACACATTCAACAATTGGAAGAAGCATTCAGCCTAATGTGAAAGTATAATAGGCATTAACGCAAGCAAGTTTCTTGGCTTTTTGGTTACTCAACGAGGAATCAAAATAAACTCGAACCAAGTGAAAGTCGTGCTTGAGACAGCCATTCCATCCACTAAGAGGGAAATGCAACGACTAACGAGTCGTCTCGCAGTCTTGTGTCGATTTATAGCCCCGTTCATTGATAAGCTTCGTTCTTTCTTCACTACTTTGAGTGGAGCCCAAACATTTGGCTGGACAGAGGAGTGAAAAAGTGCCTTTGATGCTATTAATCAATACCTCATAGAACCTCTTATCTTAAGCAATTCAGAGGAGGAGGAATTATACATGTATCTTGTTGTGTCAGATTTCGCAGTCAACGTTGTCTTGTTCCGACAAGCCTCAAAAGATGGGCAAAAACCCATCTACTACGTGAGTAAAGCTTTGATGGACGTTGAGACCTGTTATTCTCAAATAGAGCAGACAGTGCTAGCATTGCACATTGTTGCTAAAAAGCTCCGTCCATACTTCTAAGCACATTTAGTGACAATTTTGACAAATCGACCATTAAAGGTCACCTTGCACAAGCCGGATCTATCTGGACGGATGATGAAGTGGGTTATTGAGTTAAGCAAGTATGGCATACAATATAAGCCTCGCTTGTCACTGAAAGACTAGGTCCTCATAGATTTTATAGTTGAGCTACCCCAAAAATGGGTACAAATTGACACCACCAACCATTGATGGATCTTGTATGTAGACGGAGCCTCAAGAACATCAGGGGCTGGGGTAGGACTCGTACTACTCTTCCCTATTGGGTAGCTAATAGAGTAGTTCATCCGCCTCGATTTTCTTGCATCTAATAATGAGGCTAAATACGAGGCAATGATAGTTGGACTCGAACTCGCCTTGATACTTGCAACATCAAAAGTAGAAATATGAAGTGACTCCCAATTAGTGGTTAGGCAAATCTAGCGTGAATATGAGGCCAAAGACAAATGTATGGCTCGCTACCTCAATGGTGTGGAATCTCATTTAGCTAAGCTAGCTAATTGGCGAGTCAAGTGTATTCCCCGTGAAGAGAACAGAAAAGTAGATGCACTGGCCAGAGTTATCGCCACCCTACCCATCACTGAATCTATCATGTTGCTAGTTTACGTCTAGCCATGCCTTCTATTGCATCAAAACAAGTCCATGATGTAGCCCATGTAGATGTAGGGTGGATGTAGCCCATTGCCAATTACCTCTGCACCGGTGAGTCTTGGAGGACGAAAAATAAGCACATAAGCTTCATGTTCAAGCTGCCCAATTTACTTTGATCAATGATCAATTGTATAAACAGTTCTTTGGGGGGCTTTATCTGAAATGCTTGACCGATTTGGTGGCTCAATATGTTTTGGCTAAATTGCATGAAGGTGTATAGGGCAACTACCCACAAACCTTGGCACATCGAGCCTATTCTAAAGGCCATTACTGGCCTACAATAAAATGAGATGTTGAGGATTATGTTTGCAAATGTGATCAATGTCAAAGGCATGCACCTATCCCTCGATTGCCTGCCGACTACCTTAACTTAGTAACCAATCATTGGTCGTTTGCTTAGTAGGGAAAGGATATAGTTGGCCATTTACCAACCGGCATGGCTAAAAAAAACCTCTTGATTGTAGCCATAGACTACTCTAGCAAGTGGGTGGAAGTTGAGGCCTATGCTAACATCAAAGACAAAGACATGACAAAGTTCATCTAGAGAAATATTTTATGCCGATTCGGAATTCCTCAAGCCATTATCACAGACAATGGGTCGCAATTTGATAGTAGTACCTTTCAAGAGTTTTGTTCAGAATTGAAGATCAAAAACGTTTATTCGACACCTCGATATCAACAAAGTGATGGGCAAGCAAAAGTGACGAATAAAACATTGTTTTCTTTGAAGAAACAGCTGGAAAGGGCAAGAGGCAAATGAGTAAACGAATTGTCTGGTGTATTATGGGCTTACAAAACCACCAGTAGATGAGACCTACTAGGGTCACCCTCTTTGCCTTGGCATAAGAAATAAAAGTTGTCATTCCTATCGAAATAGGGCTACCTATGGTTAGAACAACAGTGCAAGAATCGGAAACCAATGAAGAAAATCTTGAAGTACACCTAAACTGGGCAGATGAGGATCATGAGGTCGCAGCTATCCGATTAGCCCCGTACCAGCAAAGAACAATAGCTTAGTACAACAAAATAACGCTCTCGCGATTATTCTACAACCTAATTGGGAAGAACCCTATGTTGTACTCAAAAAGGGAGGAGTAGAGGCATACCATCTACAGACGCTAGACGGAATGCCACAATTTCATCCTTGGATTGTAGCAAATTTGAAGAAATCTTATCAATAAACAATTTGTGCATAAATCAAATTGTATTTCATTTTTAAACGACTAACAAGTCGGATTATAAACAGCTAATAAGCTAGATTGTAAATGACATGACCAATATGGCGCAAACCATAAATCTAAAGAACATCAAGGCATAGCCTAAGCGGCACAAGCCTTAAAGTTCCTATAGGAGAAAGGCTAAAAGGCCCAAGATAGTTAATGTCACTCAAGGCTAAGGGAATAACTTGAACTAAGCAATGAGGATGATGGTGCAAACCAAATACATAGACAAATTTCACAAACATGCAAATTCATTGAAAACTATGTTCATTTGTAGCATCCAAAAAAGGGCCAAAAGGCCAATGTCTATACAATCAAAAGGCCTAAACGACCAAAAAAAAAAAAAAGGAAAATGAAAGCAGTAGCCTCAGGCTATATCTTAATCTTCACGGCTCGTTGTTGCAAATCTATTTCTCACTTCCAAGCCGTCTCCTTGCCTGACACCATCTTCCAACTCAGCTTCAACCTCATTGTTTGATGGAATGTTGGGTATATCATCAATGATACCATGTTTCATCATACAACATCGATAGTTGTAAAAGAACATGTAATCCATCTACTATTGATAAGCCGCCTCCAACTCCTTCTTTTCTTTGGCGAAGCCGGACACAGTCCGCTCGAGCTCTTACTTTAGCCAAGCACTTTCTTTCTTAGCTTTGACCTTGGATGATTCTATGGTGGCCATATCCAATTTCAATTGACGAATCTCGACCTGAAGCATATGATTTTTCATCTCTGCCTTTCTCAGCAAATCTATGCCCTTAACTACCACCTTTCGTGTGGCACCTTTGGCTATTTTGGCCATCTCTATCTTTGCCAACAACTCCTTTTGGCAGTGCAGGCCATGGGTCGTGTATGCTCTGATTTTTTCGACTACTTTCAGTCGTTCAAAAAGATGAGAACAATGTCTCATCAGATTTCGAACCCTGACTACAATCTGTCACAAAGAACCAAGGGAAGTAAGTAAGGAAAAATGATATGTAAACCACATGCATTATGTGTAAAAGGTATCATACCACTTCTTCCATCTACATGACTGAAAAACCTTTCAAGCGCATGATCACTTCAATTGTCTCGTCTGAGGTCCCATGTGGGACACGAGCCATGAAGTTCTATTGAGGGTCTACAATCACGTCCACTGGAATCATCTCTAGTATTGGGAAAAGCTCTTTCATATGGTACATTGAAGGCTCCATGTTGGTGAATATTGGAAAACGCTCCAAAAGAACGTCCAGCTCTTCTCAGTTGGGCACATTGACAAGAGCAACCGACGGAGTTTGTACACTAGGTATGGAGTCATCACCTGATACGGTGACCGTCTCCTTTAGCCCATGAAAAGGAATGTTTTCCACATCCTGTGCCTTATGAGCAAGCAGAGACAGATGAATCAACATCGGCAAAAGAGTGGCAGCAAGCTTGGAGGAAAAGCCCTTGTCACCCGTCTTTTGTCTCTTTGATGAGGGCCCAACTTCAATGGCCTTGTTTAGCCTTTTCTATTGTCGCTTGTGAAATCCGACTCATATATTGGTAGCCATTTCTTCTTCTTTTGTTTCTTCAATTATATGTGGCACAACCGGCTCGATAGTCTCATACCACTTAATTTGCTTTGCTCTAAACGCCTCGTCTGGCTCGATTGAGGTCTCTTGAGCTTGAAGTCAGATGACAATCTTCTTCTTTGCTGGCTAGGAGGCAAAACTTGAAGTTACTCGGGAAGTGGAACTAGGGCCTTGGCACAAAGTCCCCTTTTTACGCTTTTTCTCCCGAGCATTTAAATGAGATTGTCTTGCCTTGGCGTCAGTAAGACGAATAACCTCGTAGAAAGGCAAGTCCTTCAGCATGAAGTGCCAGCCTAGCACAAGAATCAATGGTGTTAGCCATGGAAGAAGAGGGATTATAAACGACTTAGCTTGAGCAAGAATGACCCTCAGATTCTTCTCAGTGAGTAGCACACTATGATTCAGTTCGGACTGGTCAATCTCAAACAATTTGTTGAGGCGGGTAAATGATGACTTCTCTACCCACTCAGCCAAGTGGCCTCGTCTATCTTTGATTGCACGGACATGACACATATAAGTGGAAGTCATAAGAAAATGAGGGAAATAAGTATACAAGTTATGAAAACATTCAATACTTGGTATCTCTAGAGATTGTGTGGGCTTAATAGTCTGTTTGGACCCTCAATTGATCCACTCCATAGATCGGACACCAGTGCATGTCCTTTGGCCCAACCCCTACTGAAGTTCGGCAGACTGGTTACGAATTGCAAAGATGGGATGTGAGCCGACAGACTAAATCGTTCCTTAAGGCTTATCTTTATGTTGTAGACGAATAACACCTCCAGTAGAGACAAGTCCAACTGGTATAGGGTATCTAATACACTGCATCCTATCAAAATTCGGATGACATTGGGATGAATGAAGGCAAGAGGAATCCAAGAAAAATGCAAAAATTGCTTCACTAAGGAGGAGATGGGTAGATGGAGTCTCACTGCAAATTGTTCTTTGGTGAAGTAGACTATGTTGTTAAGAAGCCCGTTTGTAGATGAGGCCTCTCCATCTAGTAGTTAGATAGAAATATAGTTCGGGATGTAGCAACGCGCATAGAACTCCTACTTGGACAACTCGCTGATCGGACGTCCCGTTAGGAAACAACTAGACTGGGACAACTTATCCCTGCCGAGTTAAGTTCTACCGCTTGTAGATGCGACCCCACTTCTGTCCATATTTGCAAATGGAAAAAAATGGTTAAATGAACACCTGCACAGCAAAAGCGCCAACTAGTCAGCAGAAGGACACCCTATAAAGAAACCTAACCAAAAGCTACATTCATCACATAGATCTTACCCTAAATGACCTGACACAAAACTTGCCGAGCAAGTCATGTCCAAATAGCGTTGATGGCCTCGAACCATAATCTTGCCTAAGCCTAAAAACACTATAGAACTCAACATAATGCTAGTAAGAGGCAAAAACAGACTCTAAAGCCACAATCAAACTAATGCAAGAAGAGATTTTGACAAAGACTTATGGAAAGCATAAGCAGAAACAATGGGCAAAGTACATTCATTAGTGAAAACAGCCATAAAAATAAGGATCGAAGAGGAACTACCTACCTAGCAAACTGCGTTGTGGTGGAAGCGAAGTAGCCTCACCGAGAATGGACCGTCGACAGTGGAAACTATGAAGGCCTGAAGCATTGCCAGTAAAGAGGAAAAAATAGCTAAGAGTAACAGAAACAAAGGAATAAACCATTTGCCTAAAAGCAACCAGCCTATATAAGGTATGGTTGTAAAAATTGAGGCGTTCGAAGGGGTGCATCGCCTAACACAACGCCTTGATTAACATAACCCCACAATAAGTGAACATAGGACACATGGATTTTGGTGCCATGATTTCAAATTCTCCAAAAGTCACAACTCTTGTATTTGGTTGTCTAATGTCTATCTGAGCCCAACTGCAAGACTTGGGCAGCATTATGGGACCCCCTCTACAAGATCATCTTGAAGTCCTCCACTTTCTCACGGTCGTTTGGTTGGACAAGCCATCTGGGAGACCACCCTCAACCGTATGGCCCAATGGCCCTAAGACCGAGTGACTGGCCTGTCCTAAAGTAGGTAAGACAGACAAATCCTACATGAATACAACATGACTAAGGCTTGGCCGTCCATTATGCATTTACACACCCATTAATGCTCAGATTGTGCACTAGACACATTCCATATTAACTATAACTATTATTAGAAAACATTTCATTCTCAACGACCTATCATGGTAAGATAACCGTTATGCATCAAAATTCAATGTCATAATATCACGCAATCAAGCACAATTAAGGTGTTATTATGACACCTAGAAAGTCTTTATACTGTAAAAAGTATAAATAACTATGCAGACTTTACAAATTATATGTGTTTTCTTTCTGCAAAATTCTCTTACTTGCTTAAGCCACTTACTGACTTTAACATCAGAGAGGCGTGCCTAGATAAACCATTGATGCGACTCATGGTAGCTTAGCTTTAAAGGCGTATCAACAAAATTTATACCTTAAATACTATTACTAAAGTAGCCAAGCTACTATAGAATAGTGGTTCTAGGATCGTTCACTGGGAAGGGTTTTCGCAAACACAAGTGATATTCAAATTAGGAAAATAAGTGATTTTCTTATGGATGTTAGCTTTAAAAGAAGATGTAAATGTTTTAGAAAGATTTAAACTAATTTAAGCTAACATTAAAGACTAAAATGAAAGGGTGTAAAAACAAGTTTCTCAAAGATAGGATGGCTATGCTCTGGCTTTTATGCAAATTGGAAATCTCAGGATAGGCTCCTCGCGTTGGGGTTGCAACTATGGTGATGCTTGCTTCCCGAACCGGTATGGATTTAGCAAATCAAGTTTTAATCCTTTAAAATGGCAAAACAGATGGTAGTGAATTTCATCAATGGTTATTCACCTTAGACTTCCTTTGAATGGCTCGTAAGAGATAACTAATGGTCTAAAGCCAAAAGCTTACCAAATATTGGCAACTCAAAGTCATTCCAAGTGATAAACTCACCTTTCAATGGCCATTGAAATTGGTTCTAATGGATTAATGCAAAACTTGGAATTGAAAACCTCACCTTCCAATAGCTCATGGGAGATAACTAATGGATAGAAATCCAAAAGCTTATCAAGTATTGGCCGTTGGAAGTTGTCCAATGGAAATAAAAACTAAACTTTGCATTAATGAACAATTAATGAAAAATGATTACCTTACCTTCCGGGTGCGAGAAATTTCCATGGGAATGCATCCAAGCCATCACATAACATCCATACTTTGAGAAACTTAAAAGGTTTTAGCCTCTCATCCTTGGGGATTTCATCCACCAAGGATGTTTGGCTACTAAGAAAATAGAAATGGGGAAGAACCGGAGAAGAGAGAAAAACCAAGCTTTATATATTTCTATATATATCTTACATATAATTCTCTATTTGTTTCAACGGATGCAAAGGAGTATAAATAGAGAAGTTTTTCCAACCTTCCTAGCTAAGAAATCTTATGATTGATGGATTACAAGGAGAAGAATGGAAATTTATACAAAAATATCTAAAAAGAAAAGATCTCATGTGGAGTCGGCAAAACAGGGGAGGGGTGTGCGAAATTTTCGCACACCTGAAGGGGGTGTGCGAAATTCGCACACCATTCGCACACCTTCAGGGGGTGTGCGAAATTTTCGCACACCTGAAGCAGTTTTCTTCCGAAGGCCATAACTTCCTCGTTTCAGCTCCAAATCGTGCACAGTTTGAAGTGTTGGATTCTTGACTTCTTGAGCTTTAAAATGATATATAGCATGTAAAAAATGGACTTCGGAAAGTGCTCCAAAAGTGCCAAAGAAGACTGCAGCTGCTGTCCTCTGTTTTCCTCCTTTCTTCTCTTTGCTTCTCTTTTGCTTTTCTTTGCTTCTCTTTGCTTCTCTCCTTTTGTTGGCTTGCTTTGGTGTAGCTAAAAGCTTGCTTTAACTTGTCCGAGTAGCTCCTCCATCATTTGGCATGCTTGAATTGATTCATAAGCTGATATAAACATGTAAACTTGCCACAAAATGGTTAAAACCAATTACTAAGGACCTTAATGAATTAATTAGGTTAAATGAATATGATTACTACTCAAAGGTGCTTAAAACCATTATAATTAGGTCTACAAAATAGCACTTTTTGGTAGTAATCAACCATCCGAACAACCTTTTGTGTGATATAATAGTCGTCATCATCTTAAGCTACTTAGACAGAATCAATGGTTGTGCTATTGATCTAGCTCTTGGTAGCTAGATGAAACCGCCAGTTCGAATTGTGTAACAACATAAGAATGCTCTTTTATTAAATACAATTTATGATTTAGATGATAAAATGTTTTAATTTTTAATGTCTTGTTGATATATTTCAACAAGATAGACATTTTATTAAACATGATGGAATGTCTTAACTTTTAATATCTTGTTGATATATTTCCACAAGATAGACAAGTTATCATCAAAATAGTCACATTTTCTCGATATTTTAGGTGAAATGTTGATTTATTGGCACCACATCAACCATTTTATATTTTGAATTTCACAACCTTTTAGTGGGCTCAAGTGGCGCATTAATAGCCCAACCCAACACGTTAAACTTGATAAATGTTAGCCCCACTTGATGTTTAAATACTAATTACTCATTTTGGGTAGCATGTGTAGTCGATGGGGGATTGCAATTCATGCTTGAAAATAAGAAATTGAAATGAAGTGGAGGGATGGGAATTGAACCCATGACCTCAAGCATATAAAAGGATACCCATAAAACCAAGTTAGATTTGCTTTTAATATTAATGTGTACATAATTTATATATATCCAAACTATAAACATTATAAAAATTGGTTTCAAACCTAAATTTGAACATATTAAAGGAGAAGATAATATATTAGCATATTGGTTAAGTAGATAAATAATTAATAATATTGATAATACTAATGATTGATTTTATGTTATAGGAATATGGCTCAAAGAAAACCTAAAAAAGTTAGAACCTTTTAATATGGAACCATATGTCTGAACTAAGTGTTGAATCCAAATTTAAGGTTTAACTCTTTATTTTCTCAAAACCTTTTTTAAGAACATAAGGTTATTGTAGATGACTTTTGGTCCCTAAAACCACAAAGTTTTCTAAACCAAAATTTAGAATACGCTTATGGAAAAACAATGTCAACTTTAGCTCAACATTTACAAAACCTTCAAAACCAACTGATTGATTTAGAAACCTAAAAATTTCAAAACCTCAAAATCCAAGAAAATCAAGAAAGACTGATAAAGGATTTGAAAACCAATACAGTGTCAACTAGTTAAACCAATTGTTTGAATAGTCAACCCGAAATGCTTAGTATAATTAAGAAATCAGCTCTTCTATCTGAACAATATGAAAAACTTGTTATTAAAAACCTAATTGGAGCCAATAACTACCCTTTAGTAGAAACCTTCTTTCTACAAACCCAATATAACAAAGTGTTTAAAAATTAAGAACTTTTGTTTAAACATTTTAGAACAAAAAATGTCGGGATAAAAACAGGGTATATGGCATATCATGACCCTGAGATTTTCTTTGTTATATATTTAACTTATGTAAATATGTCTGTTGTAAATAAAGAAATTTTTTATTTAGTACCCCAATTCATGGATCAGGGAATTTTAAAAAATGTTTTTATGAACTATGAATCTTAAATCCTTGAAAATTTCACAGAAAAATTAAAAGATATTTTAACTTATCTTTTTAAAATCGAAAAATAGATAGACATTTCTTTTGAAACCATTCTACATTTATTTCAAACCGATGGATCTGTAGTACCAACCTATCACCATGTTTATATAAAACATAATAAAGAACCACTGATTCCTCAACAAAAACCAAAATGGGAAATGAGCCGTCCAAATAAATTTCAAGAATTTTTTTTACTCATTTTAGAGCCTTTCAAATTTATGATCTTAGATCAACCTGGAACAAATTATTTCATTTCATTAGAAAAAAAAACAAAAAACCATGTCCATATGGAGAAACAAACCTTTAGAACACATTATTATTCCAAAACCTCTTATTACTCCTTAAGAACAAGATTTTATAACCGAACTCAATGTAGAAATACCAAAACCATCTTCTTACCTCAGTGATGACGCATCATTTTGGGAAAACCTTGATGATGAAAGTTATTATAATCTGCAAAATGTAATGGAAGGTTGATGTCAACAATGATAACATTGAAGCAAAAAATGTGTCTCCAACTACAAGAATTTAATGTAGCAGTAGAAGTCAGAACTAGTAAAGCCATGTATTCTGCATTTGATAGAAAAGAGAATAAAAGGACAGAAGAAGTAACCAAACGGATGGTAAAAGAAGAAACAAAAGTCAAATTTCATAAGACTTTACCATCTTTGTATTTATTTTGTATTTATTGTTAACCAAACCTCTGAACACCTTGTAAATATTTGTCCTGCCATCTATTAACTACCCTAAGAACTTGAATAAAATTTCAAGTGTTGTTTGTAAATGTTCTATCTATAAATAAGCCATAGAGGGAAAAAGAAAAGCAAGTGAGAAAGAAGTGAGAAAAAAGTAAGTAGCAAGTTAGAAGTAAGAGATCAGAGTTTCGATTGAATCTTCAACCTTGTAAATTTCTATGATTAGCAACAAGAAAGTAAGAAATTTCTGTTAAATTTCTGCTCTCATTTTATTTTGAATTTATTTTATTTTGTGTCTTTTTTCTTACCCTTAAGGGGTAAAAGGGGTAAAAAGATAAAATAGGGAAATGAAAATTATTTGATTCATATTTCAGTTTTCTTTACTAGTTAATATCTGCAATATATATATATATATATATATATATATATAATGTTTACATCAAATTAAAAAAGAAAAATGATTGGGTTATTTAGAAAGTTTTTGGTGTAAAATCAAGTTTTTAAACTAGAGTCTTTAGTCTTAACCCTTGACCTGAAACCGGTTTTTGCCAGAAAAGTGGTGTGTTAGGGAGACTTTGTCTGGTTGGAGGGGGGTATTACCTTGACACAAAGTGATGTTTTAAATCTTGAGTTTATTGCCTGAATATTTGAAACAACTGATCTTCAAAAACATAACTTTCATGTAATAAATGTTTTCACACTATAAACTAAAAGTTTTTATTTAAATAAATATTATAATAATATGTAATAAATGGTTCCAAATTGTATTTGAAAATTTTTATTTTAAAATAATAAGTATAATAAATGCATTCACACTGGTTTTGGTTTTAAACTTTGATTTTGAACGAGAAATTTCAAGGTTCCTACCATTGCCTTAACTGTGAATAACTAATTATGAATATTAATGGGAAAAGTTGGTATAAGAGCGTCATGTATATTGTTAGTATATTAATTAGGAAAGAAAACTATTGATTCAAATTAATTTTCAAAGTATCGAACTTTATCTTACCCCATTAAAAGTTTGATTATATTTGTTTTATCTGTTCATTTAGTTTGCATGTTTATTTAGTCTATTGATTTGATATGAATTAATGTCCTTTATTCCTTATCCCCTGGTACATATAATTTAGATTATGATCGTGTAAAAGAACTTAATAATAGGTTGTATGCTCAACGGAAATAATTTAGAGAAACTTGTGATAAATTACATAATTTAAGGACCTTTGTAAAAGATTTAACCACATATATACAAAATCTAACTTCTCTTAAATATTTGAATAAATATGAAATAACTATACAAAAAGAAGCCTTTGATGAACTTTTTGCTATAGAAACCTTAATTAAAAGAGAAATTATAAAATATGATATTGATAATTTATATGCCAGTTCATCTAATTAAAAAAATATATATTAAAAACTAATGAACCCTCATCTACAAACCCAAGAGGTAAAACAGTTAAAATTTCTAGTAGAAACAAAATTAAAAATAACAAACATAGTCTTGCAAGAACATAAAAAATAAATTTAGGAAGAAAATCAAAATAATATCAACCAAAATACATAAATAATTACTTTATATTGTATTAAAATTAAAAATATTTTTTAAAAATTAATATGTATAATATTCATAATTAAAATCACTTATATTTATTTTTTTCGCCTTTTATATAAATGTATTAATAATTTAAAATTTATTAAATAAAATATGTATAATATCTAAATATGAAAACGTAGGTTGAATATTGAAGAAAAATTATATAAATTATTTTATAAGTTTCAAATATATTAGATTATTTTACTTATATTTAATTTCTCAAATAACATACATGGATTATTTTTTAGTTACATAGATTTTAATTTCATTAGATAAGTAGCAAGGTAGTCGTTCCATGCTACATTTGAATTTTTTTTTAAATAAGCTACCGCTCATCTCCCATAGCAAATTGATGGGGATGAAAAGAGATTTATAAACCCCATTCAAGTCATAAGGGCTTTGGACTATGAGAGGCAATAAGTTGAGTGGGTCATGTATAACAAATAAAGACCCTTTTTTTAACAACAGAAGATCAGAACCAAATCAAGTGTGAACTGGACCAGATCAAGATCCAGTCACTTATTCAATCTAGTCCATTTTTTTTAAAATTATAAAAATATTGATAGTGTAAAAATATTTGGTTTTAGGGCCAACTCTCTTAATGAAAATATTCAATTAATTAATTAAAATGAATGAAATGATCCTAAATTTATAAATTTAACATTTGCGTATGAACTTGAAAATTAAACCATTTTAATATAAATGTCTTTCAATATTTTGATCATTTAAATTTTTAAAGAAAAGATTATTTTTTAATAAAAAAGGGAGTATTTTTATTTTTTATTTTTTAGTGAGAGATGCTAAGAATTAGGGATTATTTCGATCCCTTCGATCAAATGACTCGTAAACACGGTAAACCCTACTGTAAAGTTGGATATTTTTGAGTGGGCTGGGGAGGGGAGAGGAAGATCCAAAAGTTTGAAAAACACAGACAGACAGAGACTATTATCACCCTCGCCGTCAACACTGCCGGCGTCTGCAGCGGCCATCTCACTTTCACAGCCGGTCGCCGCTGCAGCCTCTAGCTCCACCATTCCCGACACCTACACCTCACTGCAATCACCTCCACAGCAGCTCCTAGCTGCTCTTTTCTCCACCATTGTCATTCATCTTCCGGCCAGGCGCCGACGAGATCCATTCCGCCATAAGTCACCACCACAGATCACCTCCATTTCTGGTGCCTTTGGATATACCAAAGCCCATCAATTTCGCCGGACTGCCATCTCACCGACGGCCACCGCTTCACTGCCATCACCACTTTTTCGGTTCTGTATTTCTTGTACCAGCACCATTGCAGTCACCGAGTACCAGCTGTAAGCAACCTTATTTCAGGTTTATATAATTCCCTGCTCCATTTAGTTTCATGGTTTCATTTTTTTTTTTTTAATAATTTTTATACTGCTCTTAACTTTGGCTGGAATTCAAGCTTATGTTTGTGATAAATTGGTGGGAAAGACATATGAATGAATATGTTTTGGATTGACTTGACCTTATTTTTTTCGAGTCTTAATATCAAAGTTGTATAGAAGATCATGTGCCATGGAAAAATAATAAATTGCAAATTCAGTTGCTTTGATCTTGTTTATAATGTAACCACTAATTAATTGAATAAATGAGAAAGTTGCTCCATTACTTGGTAAAATTTTTGAAAGGATTGACTCTAACCAAAGATGAACTTACAAATTCCCAAAGTAATGGATTTTTACCAGATAAAACAATGAGTTTAACTATCGACTTCATCAAGTTGTTGCCAGCTCTTTATCATAGATCCCTTGAAAAGTCCCAAAATTTGAAGCAAAAAATTTTCTTTATTATAAAAAGATCAGGATAATCATACAAGTAAAATGATCTATGAACTTCATGTAGTAGAAAAACTAATACTCTTAGGGTGCAAATCCAGTATTGCATTTCCCTTTCTCTCTATCTGTTTGCTAGAAAATCTTGATGGAGATTTGGAAGAATACCTCTATTTGGAAAAATTTACCTATCAAAAAAAAAAAAAAGAAAAAGAAAAAGAAAGGAATCTTTTGGTTGTTTGTAGCCACACTTCTTGCAGGTTCAATAATTTGCAAATATAAATAATACTATATTTATATGAAGTTAAGTAAAAAAAAAAAATATTTATTTGCTAATGTGATGAAAAAAAATCAAAAATAAAATCTTCATAATGTAGGTGTGTTATGAATAATTATGTGAAACTTTGTTGTCTAAACATTTTTCATAACATTAGAAGCCAAATGAAACTAAAGAAAATAATTTTTTTTCCCTTTCTAGGAGAAAGGGGTATGTATTGTATGAGGAGGTTGATTTTTATTGGTTGATGAAAGAGAATATACATTGCCGGCATGGATGTTACCATGTTAGTAGTGGGAGGTTGAGTTTGACTAGTTAAGGAGAAATGACATGAAATTGGCACATCATGTAAAATTGAAAAGTAGCTGGTCTCCAAACCTAACCTCCACACTTAAGTAACTTTGCACCACATGCTTAATCCTATGATTGTTCAAATTTAAGGATTACAGAAGGAATCAAAGGAGATTTCTGAATAATGATTGAATATAATAGTTGATATTTCGTTTTTATAATTGATTTCATGCTAATAATAATATGATGAGATTCATTACTTAGTTAATTCATTTATATGTAGTTAAATGTTTTAAATAGGTTCACAAATTCCAATACTTATAATTATGCATGATGTCTTTATAATAAATTAATTAGGTTACACATTGTGGTTTCTCTATATCTATTGTCATCATATTATAATTTTGGTTTCTACCTGTTATTTGTATAGTTATCTTAATTGTTTCCATAATTTTAAATTTGAATAGCCAAGAAAGGAAGTATAGTGGTGTGAGGTCATTTAAGTGTAAAGGCTGCATGGAAAAGACCAAATGGTTTTCAATTTTATTCCATGTGCCAATTCCATGCTACCAGTCTTGACCCTCATTTGTCAACCAATTAGTAGTAATGTCAACCAATGAGGTAGAGGCAAACTTAAGACATGTGAATTTGTCTCCAATCCTTAAAGGGCAGCAATTTTTCTATCGACAAAATTTAAGTTGTCGTTTGAATACACTTATTGTTTTCTGTTTTTTTTTTTTTTTGTCAAATAGGAAATGATAATAACTTCTATATAGAATGCAAGAATTCTTTGAGAGTTACCTTAAATTTTAATGGCTCAAATTTTAAAAATAATTTTGAAATATTTAAGGTAAGTTCATAGCTTTTATATAAGAGTTACAATATTTTATATTGATGTTACTTTTATTTTCTATTTTTTTTTTTTTAAATAGAAAGTGTATCTAGATGAGTACTAAAATATTATATTTCATATTTTGCTTTTATTTGTTAAATTAGATGAGATTTTTTTACCTAGTTGATCTGACTAGAATTATATCATTTGGTGTTATAAACATACACTGAAGTTTAAGTTCTTATAATATCTAATTATATACTTATATTTGGACCACCTAATTATATACTTGTATTTGGACGAACTTGCTTTGTCTTTATTGACATTAAAATAGATTTATCAATCATATTATGAATTATTAAACCTTTAAATTTATATCATATTCATTATTATTATGTTTTTGGTATGGATGCATCCTCAGGATATGTATTGGAATTGGCCTCAATAAATACAATTAGCGGTTTTAAAGTAGACCAACTTGCTACTTTATATATCTATTTTGATTATTTCTAATGTTATTAAATTTGAATTACTGTATAATGAATCATGGTGGTGTGAGGTCACTTAAACGAGGAGCTTTCATTACAGGGTACTTATTTTTTTAATTTCTTATTGTGCTAGTTCCAGGCCAGGAACCCATATTTTCTGCCTCCTCTTCCAATTAAAGTCTTTCTTGTTTCTTGTTTTGCTTGATCTAATTGTCAGTTAGCGTTGCATGTTCAGCTCAATGAAGCAGGCAAGTTTAAGATTCTAAATCCTTCTCTATGTCAGAGGGTCAGGCTTCATTTTATGTCGATCACATTATTGTTTCTTAAAAGTTGGAGAGCATTTGAAACCTGTGGGCTTGGTGCTCTTATGTAGGTCTGTTGTGGTTCATGTATTATTAGTTCATTCTTATGGCTAATTATGTTGAAAAATATGAAAGAAATGAATGAAAATTAAAATCTGTGGATTTAAAGTTTCACCTAATTGTGCTAATGCAATCATTTTTCTTAAGAGTTTCTCATTTTTTTCATTGCATTTTGTTAATAAGCACATGTTCTTGTTCTTGTTTTATTATGATTTGATGTACAACTGATGAAATTTTAGATCTGCAAGTTTTACCTCCATGCACTAATTTTTTGCTAACAATTTATGGCTCTCATCATTTAATCAGTAGTGTGTGTGTGTGTGTGTGTATACATATTTGTATAGATGTATGTATGTATATGATCTTTGTGAAATTTAGATCTCCTCTTTTAAAATGCTTGACACACTCACAAATATTGCTTTAACTTTTGTGATGTAGTATTCTAATGAGATCTTCTTTGAGTTCAATGAAAGGAGGTAGAGGCAAGACCAAGGCCTGTAAATCTATTTCTTGATCGAAGAAGATTGTCTTCTAGTTCTCAGTTGGTTGTATGGCTTGTTTCTTTAAAGCCAGCAAATATTTAGAATGTGTTGGCATCAGTGCTTCCGTTACCTCTTTGACATTCTTGAATATTTGACTGCTTAGATTAGTGTGCTATTGTGAAAGGAAGAGGGAAAAGATATTATTATTATTATTTTATTAAGCCAATTAAACATTTGTTTATTTTGTTAAGCCAGTAATTGTTTATTTTATTAAGCCAATGTAATGTTTATTTTATTAAGCCAATGCAATGTTTATTTTATTAAGCCAATTAAGCCAATGCTTATTTTATTAAGCCAATGTTTCTTTGTTTGGTGTTGCTATGTCCATTTTAATGTGTGAAATGAGGCTATATATTTGTATAGATGTATGTATGTATATGATCTTCTTTGTGAAATTTAGATCTCCTCTTTTAAAATGCTTGTCACACACACAAATATTGCTTTAACTTTTATGATCTAGTATTCTAATGAGATCTTCTTTGAATTCAATGAAAGGAGGTAGAGGCAAGACCAAGGCCTCTAAATCTATTTCTTGATCAAAGAAGATTGTCTTCTAGTTCTCAGTTGGTTGTATGGCTCATTTCTTTAAAGCCAGCGAACATTTAAAATGTGTTGCCATCAGTGCTCCTGTTACCTCTTTGACATTCTTGAATATTTTACCGCTTAGATTATGTGCTGTTGTGAAAGGAAGAGGCAAAGGATGTTGTTATTATTATTATTATATTAAGCCAATGTTTCTTTGTTTGGTGTCCCCATGTCCATTTTAACATGTGAAATGAGGCAAATAACAATTCTTTAATTCTTACAGTAAAAAATAAAAGAAAGTCTACTAGAAGTTACAGAATAATGAGATTATAGAATTATAAACTACATAGAAAAAATAAGTTAATAATAAGCGATGCTGCAGAAAATGAATAGCCTTGTTAGTTTGCTTAACGAAACACAATATAAAGGCTTTTCATTTTTAAACATAATGTGTCATTGGTTTTTTGGCAAAAGAAACTGAGGAAGCAGAAAAAAAAAAATTTGAAACATTTTTATTGGTAATTACACAATATTAAGTTCATCCAGAATATCCAGTTACCTTTTTAAACTTTCTTTCATGAATAATCTCATTTTTCCTAAATTTTTCCTCCCCTATAATTTCACATCATCCACCGAGCACATGGATTGTTCATGTTAAAAAATTTATTACTGAATTCAATTTTTGAGGACAAAATAGGAAGAGATTAGCTATCTGCTATAAAGAAATTATCTTTATGGTTAACAAATTGTTGTGTGATAAAAATCTATCTAGTGTGGGGTTCCAGATTTATCACTGCCTCGTACAATCAACATAAAATAGATAGTTTTTTAAGGATAAAATTCATATAGGGAAGAAATATAGTTCTGGTTGAATGGCTATCACATACAGCCAGAAAAACATAAATAGTTTTTGAAGCAGAAAATTACTTAGTTGATAAACACTCTTATTTATAAAGTAGAAATTATCTTTTGAAGGAGGAATTGTTATTCCAGTGGACCTAGAATGAGGCAAATATCTATTTGTTGCAAAGATGGAAATAATTGGAAAATGATTAACCAGATCTATGATATGAATGATTTGATTTGTATTTGATAGACCTGTGTTGGGTAAGAGAGGATATTTTAATGTGATCTAAACTTTATAAAAAAATAATCTAATTTTGGCACTTCTTGGAATATTTATATACCCATCTTGTATATCAAAAAGAAAATTAAGACAACAAAGGCTGAGTGGCTGAGTTTTTGGTGGGAAGGTGCAGGTGGCAAAAATGGGATCTGAAACAGCGCTTCCCAAATGGGCATCAGAGCCTTGCATGATGGGCATTGATGAAGCTGGACGTGGCCCTGTCTTAGGTTTTTGCTTTCCCCTATTTTTTAGTCATTCCATTACTTCTTGTGAGACTCTGTTTTATCTGTTTTTTTCTTTTTCAGGACCAATGGTTTATGGATGCTTGTACTGTGCCTGCTCATACCACAACACCCTTTCTACATTGAACTTTGCAGGTTTTGGTTTCAGACACTCTTTTCTGTACTCTTTCTTCAGTTTCGAAGCATGTGTTATTTATATTAGCCATTAATTTATTTTGCTGGAAATTAATTTTCAAAGCTTAAAACATCATTTGGAAGCAATTACATAGCCAGTTCAAATGTGGATGCTTGAAATTTGCTTGAATTGCATGTGATAGGATCATGATAATGTTAAATCAACTTGGCATGTGCTGTGAATGTGGGAATGTGAGAATGTGGGGCAGATCTATGATGAAATGTTGAGTAGAAAAGTTGTTTCTTGGAACTAATGATTTGGAGTTGTCCTATGATTGGAAATAGTAGAACCATGTGGAGATTGTTTGTGGAGATGTCTAGATACATGTTGTGTCTTGGAACGTGGTGATTGGTTGTTTTGTCAACAGTTAGAAGTCCGCATGATGTAGGACAACCCTAGGATGGTTGCCTACACTCAAAAGTAGGTGGGTTAGGGTTTTGTTTTAGGGTGTAAGGAGAGGAATAAAGAATAAAGTTTATGGTAGAGAAAAATAAGATAAAAAAGAAATAGAGAGAAAGAAAAAACGATGAAGAAAAGATGGAAGATCTTAGAGTCTCACTAAAGTCTTCTAGGAGTCTCACCTAGAAGAAAATCAATAGAGTCTCACCATTGAGGATTGCAACAGTTGGAATGAAAAAATAATATTATTAATATTAATCAATTCATCTCTTTGATTTACATTGATTAGCTTATTTATAGGTTTCTCTAAGAAATCTAAAGTCTACTAAGACACTAATAACCTAGCATGACTCAAATTCTAATTATATTATAACTTAACTAGCTAATCCTAATTTAATTCCAACTAATACTAATTTGACTCTAATTCCCTCTCTTGATATATCTCTTAGAGATTCATCCTCATCAATTCCCCCCAACTTTAAAAAAACTTGACCTCAAGTTTTAGTGATTTTCCACGGTCAATTGAAATTCTGAGCAATGCCTTCCACCATTTCTTTCTTCGTCGTCTCTTTATTGTGCTAAGACAGGATCTCAAAATCTCTTGAACTTGTTCAATTTCATGCAAGACATACTAGACTTCGAAAAACTTTTCGATGTTGTAAAACAAGTTGATAATTTTCGAAATAATTATGTGTCTTCAACAAGCTTGTGGAGAGTTGCTTCCCATACTCTTTTTGTAAATTGTCTTGTAGAGGAATAAGATTTTTGAATTCCCTATATTCAAAATAAATTTCAGCAAATTCATCATGTTTGCTCAACCATGATAATGTCTTGCCTTGTGAAGTCAAACATTGGTACTTCTGAAGCTTCTACAACTTCTTTGAGCTTTTTTATTGGTTGAACTAGGATTAGTTCCATCACCTCTTGCATTTGAGATTCATCATTGGTGATTTCTTCCTCTTTACTAGTAACTTCGACTTGCTTCTTAATAAGAGTATGATGGCTCTTCTAGTTTCAAGGATGCTAATTTTTCCTTTGGCTGCCTAAGTGGTAGAATTTCCTTCATTGGATGGAGGATCTTCTTATGCCCGTTGCACACAAGTGTCTTAAGTGTTTTCATATCCATCATGTTGGACCCTTTCATAAAACAAGCCATGGTCTTCCAAGCTAAATGGGACTTCCTTTTATGGGTAAAACCTCACACCAAACAAACTCTTCAAAGTTCTTACCAAAAGGGAATGCTACAAAGCAGTGAAAACTTACTAGGATAGAGGTGTCATTAACCTATGCTACTTGGAATGGATTAGGATGTCTTTCTATTTTAAGGTTTAACTTCTCAACAAGTTCTTGCGAGGCTATGTTCAAATTGCTACCTCCATCAATGATCATGGTGCATAATCTCCCTTGGCAAGAAATACCTGTTTGGAAAATGCTAGTACATCGTCAATCTTCTTCTCCTTTTACCTTTGGGACAACTAATAAAGGTCGCACTACAAGACTATGTCCTTCCGTCATACCATCATAGTAGTCACATTCTTCATCAATTTCATCTTCATTGTGGGTCTCTTCTTCCTTTGGGTAACTTATCAATTCAAATTCTGGTTCTTCAACACAAAAGTGTAAACCTTTGGTTGGGCACACAACAACATAATGATCATGCCCACCACACTTAAAGCATAAAGGAGTCACATCTACTTTTCTATCTTCAATACTCATTGAAGTTTTACCCTTATTATCATCTTTATGAGCCATATTTGAAGTCTGTTGAGTGTTGCCTGCACCATTCGTATGATTAGAAGTTCTGAAGCTTGATGTGCTTAAAGGTTTGCTTGTTGTTTGGTTGGAGAAAGTGCTCCCTATTTGTGAACTTGGATGTTTGGAAACCCGAAATTTAATGCCTTCTTCTATTTTGAGGGCTAGTTGATAAACATCGTCTATGGTATAAGTGTGTGCAACTATCATCTCAAGTTGAATCTCCATTCGAAGTCCAACTTTATAACGGGCTGCAAGCTGAGCATCACTTTCCCACTTTCCCACACTTGTTACCTTGCTCAATACAAAATTGTTACCTTGTTTAAGGGAAAACAATTTTGTATACATAAGTTGTTCATAATCAGTTGGGAGAAAGTGCTCCTTCATCTTCAACTTCATTTCGTCCCATGTGTTTATAGGTGGTTGGCCAGTTCTATGAAGTTGATTCTCAATATTATGTCACCATAGATGTGCTGCTCCTTTCAACTTTCCCTTCACAAAACGAACTTTCTATTTTCGGGCATTGCATACCAATCAAAGTAATCTTCCATTGACATAATCCAATCAAGAAAAGCTGTTGGATTTAGTTTTCCATAAAATTAGTAACTTCAAGGCGTACCCTTTTTGTCACATCATCATCTCGCTCAAAGAGTTTGCCCCTTCTTTGATTCCCCATCATAAAATTGTCTTGTTCTTTGCGTGATTGACTTGGCGATTGTCTAAATTGATGACTTGCAATCTCATCTTCAATTGGTCGTTTTTCTTGATTCTTTTTTAATAACTTCATGATCTCATCAAGTTTCCTATTTAGTTGTATTAGAGCATCTTGATGGGATTGTTGTGTGGCTGAAATTTCCTCCAAGCGTATTGTAGCGACATCTTGATTGTTAGAAGTTTTTTTAGAACTCATGCTTCCATAAGTTGCTTTGCTCAATTGCATATGCCTTCAAGCCAAGAACTTTCGCTCCGATACCAAGATTGATGTAGGATAACCCTAGATGGTTGCCTACACTTAAGGGTAGGTGGGCTAGGGTTTTGTTTTAGGGTGTAAGGAGAGAATAAAGAATAAAGTTTATGGTAGAGAAAAATAAGATAACAAAAGAAATAGAGAGAAAGAAGAAACGATGAAAAAAAGATGGAAATCCTTAGAGTTTCATTAAGGCCTTCTGGGAGTCTCACCTAGAAGAAAATCAATAGAGTCTCATCATCGAGGATTACAACATTTGCAATGAAAAAAATAGTATATTATTAATATCAATTAATTCATCCATTTGATTTACGTTGATTAGCCTATTTATAGGCTTTTCTAAGAAATCCAAGGTCTACTAGAATTCTAATAACATATCATGACTTAAATTCTAATTATATTATAATTGAACTAGCTAATCCTAATTTAATCCCAACTAATACTAATTCGATTCTAATTCCCTCTCTTGATGTATATTTTAGAGATTCATCCTCATCACCGCAGAGGTGTTGGAGTTGTTTAAAATAATGCAAGTTTTAGGTGAGAAGCTAAATAAGGTGGCTGTAGTTGTTTTTTTTTATTGATAAGTAAATAAGGTGGCTGTAGTTGTTGTGCTTCTAAATTGTGCTCATTTGAGGCATTGGAAGTAAGCTGATGGATCTGCAACTATATTTGTAGGAAATAATTTAAAATGTAGTAATGTCCCATGTAGAGGGTCTACCATGGATCCATAGTGGTTGGTGTCAGGTTCAATACCATGGTCCCTTCTCTTTGCATAGGATCCCTTGCTTTTCTCCACCAGGCCTAAATGGCTGCAAGCATGCAACATGCCATCTCTATGAAATTATTTGTTTTTTTTTTATTATTTTTTTTTCCTTTCACTTATCCTTAGAAGAGATGCAGCATTATGAGCTATTCGTAGAACTGAAAGTGAGATTTTCATCTCATACGACTCCTCGTTCAATTCTTTTGAAGTCATTGAATTTTAGTTATTTCTCAAAAAAAAAAGAAAATAGAGGATCTGTTGAATTTCAAGTATTGAGTTTCACCAATAAGATATGAAGACTTAAATAAACGATCTTATCATAAATCCATTGTGGTCTTCTCATTTGTTAAAACCTCTCAAGTACTCCTCATAACCATGCATTGCAAATGAGAGCATTCTACACACACTCTCTCTTTACCAAGGCATTCTCTACAAAACTTGTGAAGCTACTTTGATCACTTGGGTTTTACATACATGTCTACAAGCTACTAGCAAGGGCCAATTTCATAGAAATTTGGTTCCTTTTTGACATAAGAATAGGTATATTTCCCCATTTCACAAGCTCCAAGCCTCCAACATTGGAAGAAGTTGTAGCATCAGAGTTGTTCTTGAGCTTAGGCTTTTGGAGGCTCCTAAGGATTGTATTCGACGATTGGAAGAAAAGGAAGGAGGTATTGGATGGATTAAAACCGAGTTAGAAAATGTGAGAGAGTGAGAGAAAGCGCGACGGTGAGGAGGGAGAAGATAGTGCAGCGAATCGAAGAAGGAGAGCAGTTTCGTAGTGGAGTCCAAGGTGTTTGAGATCATATTAGAAGAAAGAAAAGGAAAACTCGAAGTAATCATTGTGGAGAAGAAGAGAGGGGTCTCGTCATGGGTCCGACTGGGACCGGAGAGCCTAGGGTTTTTCATGGAGGGTCTAAACCATTGCATTAAGGACGAGAAAGAGGGAAAATGGGGAAGGGGGTGGAAGGAAAAGGGGAGATCGTACTCGCTGATGCGAGGTATCAACAGAGCGGGTTGGTTTCTTCGGTTAGGGGTTGTAGATTCGGAAAGGAAGAGTTTCAGTATATTCATTCCGAAAGGCAGAGGGGACAAAGGGGGATGGGTGACTATGGCGGAGAAACTACTACAAATGGAAGGAGCTTTGGGCAGAAAAGCAAATAAGCAGGAAGCAAGTGTTGTGGGGAAATTTGCCTTGGAGAGATTGTATGCAGAAGTAGTGAAGAGACCAAGTTGGAGGGTTAATAATTCAATCAGAGTGAAGTTAGAAGGGAGGAAACACTCAGAAATCTGCGGAAATTGGAACATTGCATTGTTGTGAGTTGGAAATCTAGTGTAGCAGGAGGAGAGGACTTGGAGAAATTGGGGAGATTATTGGCCAACTCTTGGGGGCTGAAAGGAAAATTAGGGCTGGCAAGACTGGAGAAGAATAGGGTCTTGCTGGAGTTTGAAGCTGTGGAAGAAGCAAGACGTGTTCTATCCTTAGGGAAACGATTGTTAGGAGGGCTCCAGTTGGGGCTGGAACACTGGAACCCTAGGACCGGTTGCTGGGTAGAGGAGTTAAGAAATGAAGTCTGGGTCAAAATCGATGGACTCCCAATCTCGCTGTGGAACCCAACAATTTTGAGAAGAGGGGGAGAAGAGTGTGGGGGTTTTGTTGCAATCGATTCTCAGACGGAGATGTTGGGGGAGCTTCAGTGGGCTCGAATCTTGGTAAAAACGAAAGGAGATATTATGCCGAGCGTGTTGGAGATCGAAGTTGAGGAGGTCGTCTACTACCTTACTCTTTGGTGGGAGCTCAAACCGGTGCTGAGGAAGAACTTGGTGGATTATGGTGAAGCGTCCGGGCGAAAAAGTGGTGAGGTTAGGGGTGAAGTCGATTCACGTGCGGGGTTGCATGTGGAAGAAGAGTCGGAGAGCGCGAGGCTCGAGACGCTGACTTTGCCAGCCAAAGGGATGGGTGCGTAGGAGAGTGGGTTGGGCCGGGAGGCGTTTGTAAATCGGGTCCAAGACTCGGCGATTCGGGACCGGGCCTCCCCTAATGCGTTGGCGCTTGGGCCTCTTGCATCAGGCCCGACCGCGGGCTCAAAAGATGCGAGGAGGGCTGGTGGGCCTATCTTGCAAAATACATCTTTGGGCTTAAAGTTAAAAGAAGTGGTGGTTGTCGTAGATGGGTCAGAGGCAGGCCCATCGACTAGGTGGCGGGCTGAAGTGGTGGACTGCCTAAAGTTGGTTGGGTTTGTTGGCTTGGAAAGGGCCAGCCCAGTCACGTCCCTAGCCCAGGCATTAAGCAGAGGCCCTCAGGAGAAGGCCTGTCTTTTGGACTGCAATATTACCAGAAGTGTGAACTTCTCAAAGACGGAGCCCCTAGTTGCCTGGGAAACTGAGGACTTCAGGAAGCAACAATCGAAAGTTAGCTACTCAACGACAGACCGGGCTCTCAAAGTGGAAGCTCTGAGGTATGGGTCGGTTTTATATTCTAAGGGAAAAAGGGCTTTGGGGGCTTCTCATCTTAATTCTCTTTCTTTTGATCGGGCTCCGGAGGGGGGGTTTTACGTTCGTTCTAGGGTTATAGGGGAGGAATTCTGGAGTGAGAACACAATGTGGTTGACAGTGGAGGAGGGGTCTAATGAGGATGGTAATGGCTGCTGGGACTTGGGAGAAGCTAATATAATTAGCGATAAAGCCAGGGGTGCGGAGGAGAATTGTGGCGTGCCCAAGGGCCAAGTTGTGAGAAACAAGAATGAGGAAAAATGGGAGGAAAGTAGCTTGGCAAAGTTCAACCACTTTCTGGGGTTTCCGACGGAGGGATTGGAAAAGGAAATCTTGAGCTTCTTGATTAAAATCAAAAAGAGATGGGAGAGGATACACGACAAAGAGCTTCTGGAGAAGTCAAAGTTCGAAAGGGAGTTCAAGAGGTTGGAGTGCTCTGTAAATTATGAGGGGGGAAATAAGTAGAAAGGCCTCTCATAGGGCAAAGGGAGTCAAATCGCAGTAGTCCAATGAAGCTAAAGGTTTTGAGTTGGAATGTGAGGGGAGCAAACGATAGCTTCAAAAGGAAAATTATCAAGACTTTCATAAGGAATCAGAAGGTTGATTTACTATGTATCCAGAAGACAAAAATTCAACCTATGTCGGAGGGTGTTGTGTGAAGTTTAGGCTTGGGGAGATTTTTAGATTGGAGAGCTATGGATGCGGAGGGGGCTGCGGGAGGTATCCTGATTTGCTGGGATAAAAGGTCGCTGGACATTTTGGACTGGGAGGAGGGCCAATTCTCCTTATCCTACAGGTTCAGGAATGTAGAAGATGGGGTTGTTTGGGTGTTCACGGGAGTTTATGGTTCGTTCACCAAAGTGGAAAGTGAATGTCTGTGGGAAGAATTTGGGGCGATTAGAGGTCTTTGGGAAGACCCCTGGTGCCTAGGGGGGGATTTTAACATCACCCTCCTCCAAAAGGAAATGAGTAGTTAGAGGAGAATTGTCAAAGGACAGCTTTGCTGTCCACCCTTCTTTCCTTATTTTACCCCACAAGCTGTCCACACTTCTTTCCTTAATTTAGCCCATCTTTCTTTCCTTATTTTAGCCCACAATTGTTTCCTTATTTCTCCATTTATTATTCTGTACAGTTAGTATATATCATTTGACAGATTATAGTTTACATGTATAGGGTTAGAATCATGCTAGAATTTATTTGCTTTTATTTGCTTTCCATGTAAAGCATCCTTGTAAAGTCTATATATAATATACAAAACTCAAGGCCAAGGTATTCGGTCATTCACACAATATTTTGACATGGTATCAGAGCAAGGTTGCTAATTTTTCTTCCCTTAAATTCTTTTCTGTCTTTTCGGTTTCGGAGGTGCCTCTCGTGTCTTTCGGTCAAGTCTGTGTTGATCCGTGCTGCACCCAACCACAACCATTTTTCTCAGTATTTCTGTGGCTGTCGTGGGTCAGTTTTCTTCTGGGATTTTTTTGGTCAATCCTTTTGTCTCGGGTTCTATTTATTTCCTATGGATTCCGCACCTTTGTGTGTTAAGTTTACAGGCACAAATTATTCTACCTGGGCATTTCAGTTTGAACTTTTTCTCAAGGGAAAAGACCTTTGGGGTCATATTGATGGCACGGATGTTGAAAAACCATCCACTTTTGACAAATCTCAGGATGTTGGGTTTTCTCCTTCATGGGCTGTGCTTGATGCACGCATCATGTCTTGGCTTCTTGGTTCAGTGGAGCCTCATATTGTTACCCACTTGCGGCCCCATCGCTCCGCTCAATCTATGTGGGCTTATTTGAAGAAAGTTTATCATCAGGATAACGATGCTCGTCGATTTCAATTAGAACATGCGATTGTCATGTTTCAACATGGTAGTCTTTCCATCCAGGACTACTACTCGGACTCTTTGGCATGAATATGCTGATTTGGTTACAGCGGATGTTCCTATTGCCGCTCTTTCAACTATTCAGACTATTCACGCGACTACCCGGCGTGATCAGTTTCTTATGAAACTACGTCCGGAATATGAATCTGCCCGCTCCTCTTTACTGAATAGATCTCCTGTTCCCTCTCTTGATATTTGTTTTGGTGAGTTACTTCGCGAAGAGCAACGCCTTAGTACTCAAGCTATTTTGGAGCAATCTCATGGCAGTTCCGGGACGGCAACTGTAGCTTATTGTCACAGGATGCTTCAAATGACCCTCCCCATGGGCTTATATAGGAGGAGGGAAGCTTCTGGAGATTCCTAGAGCCATCTACACTAAGCCATTGGTGGGAAGAGTGTGGAAGGTTCTAGAAATGCCTAGAGATGTCCACACATCTCTACACTATGGAGGAAGGCATGGGAGGAGTCCAAGGCTTTCTAGAGACTTCTAGGAATCTCTTGTATATTCTTGTACATAGGGTTGTACATAGAATAGGGTAGGATGTTCTAGAATATTCTTGATTTGTAAGGAACCCTCCAAGGTTCCAGAGAGTTCCCTTGGTGCCTATAAATAGGTGAGGGCCTCATTTGGCCAAGGCACCACCCAAATCACTTCCTAACCAAGCAAGTGAGCATCCAAGCACTTGTAAAGGCTTCTTTGAGTAATAAAGAGCTTCTATTCTTTCAAGGGTTGCCTACCAAGCTTCTTGAGCTTTCGAGTCGCAAGTGTCTTAGCCGAGCAAGCTAAGCATTGGGGGAGCAAGGCTGACTTAGCAAGATCAAGTGTCTTGGCTTGTTTAAGTGCCGCACGAGCTTAGTGAACGACTAAGTCCGTGACAAGTGGTATCAGAGCGCGGTTGCGAGGTGGGCATAGTAAAGGAAGCATGTCAGGCTCCAACGTGGAGGAGAGTAGCGAGCAAACCCGGGGGAGGGAGACCGAGCCTACTGCACGGGGCAGGGGCAAGAAGGATAAATCTCGTGATGCCGTTGCCAACATGGAGGCAAGGCTAGCCAAGGTGGAGCTAGCCATGGCGGACACTCGGGAGGGGTTGGACTTGATCGAGCAAGGCATGGAGAAGGGCTTAGAGGATCTAAGGGAGCAGATCCAAGACCTTCGTGAGGGGGTGCAAGTCTTACAAGTTCAGCCAGTGTCACACGAGGAGTTCATGTCCTTCTAAGGAAAGGTCTTGAGCATGCTTGCTAGCATGGAGTCAAGGATAGAGGCCTTGGCCACTTGGATGGAGTCCCGAGACCAGGAAGTTAGGCAGGAGTTGGCCATCTACAAGGCCGCTGTGTCGGCACGGGTCATGGCCATACATGAGGCATCTAGGGTGGAGGTGCCGAAGCCACATGGGTTTAGTGGCAAACGGGATGCCAAAGAGTTGGATAACTTCTTATGGCATATGGAGCGATACTTCGAAGCTATCGCATTGACGGATGAGGCGGCTAAGGTGAGAACTGCGACCCTCTACCTTACTGACACAACTACTCTATGGTGGCGTCGAAGGTTTGCCGATATGGAGAAAGGCATTTGCACCATAGAGACGTGGGAGGACTTCAAGAGGGAGATCAAGAGGCAGTTCTACCCCGAGGACGTGACTTACCTGGCTAGGAAAAACATGAGGCGTCTCAAGCACACAAGCTTGATACGCGACTATGTCAAGGAATTCTCTTCACTCATGCTTGAGATTCCTAACATGATTGAGGAGGAGTTGCTATTCAACTTCATGGATAACCTGCAAGGGTGGGCTGAGCAGGAATTAAGACGCCGAGGTGTTCAAGACTTAGCCACTGCCATGGCAGTAGCAGAGTCTTTAACGGATTATAAGAGGGAAGACTCTCCCAAGGTTGAGTCTTGGGAGGATAGCCACGCCATGGGTGGGGGAGACGAGGCTTCAAGGGACCACAATGCTCTTAAAAAGGGATCAGGCAAGATGCCTAACGTCCGAGAAGGAAGGGGTAAGGCGGAAAGGAAGGAGTTCACGCCTAAAACCAAATGCTTCCTATGTGACGGTCCACATTGGGCACGGGATTGCCCAAAGAGGAAGGCGCTTAGTGCCATGATCGAGGAGAGGGAGCAGGAGGACGAAGCACATATGGGCTCAATGCAACTACTAGGTGCCCTCCAATTCAACCCAAAGCCTAGTACGCCTAAGACCTCCTTACTAGCAGGGGTGCAAGTAAAGGAGGAAAAAGGGGAGCGAGCTGAGGTAGCCCGCACACACATGGAAGAGGTCACCAAGGGAAAGGTGAACTCAGTGGGTAAGAGGAAGCAGCACTCTAAGCATCGAAAGCGCACGGGTCTGCATCCATCTGGAGCCTCACGGGAGAAGGAGGTGAAGAATATCCTGGCTGAACGGGTCACCAGGAGACAAGGGGTCCCTCCTGTGATAGAGTATCTAGTCCGATGGAAAGGACTACCTAAGGGGCAGGTAAGCTGGGAACATGCGGATGCCTTGAGAAAGTTCTGGAAACACATCGAGAGGTTTCAGAACGAGGCAACGACGAGGACGTCGACGGCATCGATGGGGGAGAGTGTCACAGGATGCTTCAAATGACCCTCCCCATGGGCTTATATAGGAGGAGGGAAGCTTCTAGAGATTCCTAGAGCCATCTACACTAAGCCATTGGTGGGAAGAGTGTGGAAGGTTCTAGAAATGCCTAGAGATGTCCACACATCTCTACACTATGGAGGAAGGCATGGGAGGAGTCCAAGGCTTTCTAGAGACTTCTAGGAATCTCTTGTATATTCTTGTACATAGGGTTGTACATAGAATAGGGTAGGATGTTCTAGAATATTCTTGATTTGTAAGGAACCCTCCAAGGTTCCAGAGAGTTCCCTTGGTGCCTATAAATAGGTGAGGGCCTCATTTGGCCAAGGCACCACCCAAATCACTTCCTAACCAAGCAAGTGAGCATCCAAGCACTTGTAAAGGCTTCGTTGAGTAATAAAGAGCTTCCATTCTTTCAAGGGTTGCCTACCAAGCTTCTTGAGCTTTCGAGTCGCAAGTGTCTTAGCCGAGCAAGCTAAGCATTGGGGGAGCAAGGCTGACTTAGCAAGATCAAGTGTCTTGGCTTGTCTAAGTGCCGCACGAGCTTAGTGAACGACTAAGTCCGTGACATTATGCTGCCCAAGGACGCGGACCACCTATGCATTCTAAAAACTTGTAGTGTTTTTGCTACAAGGAATATGGGCATATTGCTGCCACTTGCCCTAAGAAGTTTTGTTCTTATTGCAAGAAGAAGGGTCACATTATCAAAGAATGTCGTATTCGCCCCCAGAATCGTCAGGCCCAAGCATTTCAGACTTCGGTTATTGTCCCTCCTGTAGCAACTTCTGCAACACACGACTCTCCTTCAACTGCGTGCTCTGTTCCTGCACCTCCTGCACCAGATTACTGCACCCTAGAAATGGTGCAACAGATGTTAATTTCAGCATTATCAGCAATGGGGTTTCAAGATAACAATTCTACTAAACTCTGGTACGTGGACTCGGGGGCCTCTAATCACATGACTAATAATCCCATCGCTTTGTGTCATGTTCGGCCCTACACTGGTCAATCTTCCATTCAGACTGCCAATGGCAGCTCTTTACCCATAGCTGCTATTGGCGATGCCTCTTCTAAGTTCACTGATGTGTTCCTTGCTCCTCAGCTTTCCACGAATCTTATTTCAGTTGGCCAATTAGTTGATAACAATTGTGCTGTTAATTTTTCTGGTAATGGTTGTGTTGTGCAGGACCAGGTAACGGGGAAGCCAATCGCGAAGGGACCTAAAGTGGGGCGCTTGTTTCCACTATTTTTACCTATTCCAGATTTTTCTTCACTTTCTTCTATTAAGTCTTTTGCTTGTAATAATGTTTCAGATCTTAGTATGGTGTGGCATCGTCGTTTAGGCCATCCCAATACTCAGATCTTATCTCATGTATTGAACTCTGATTTACCGAGTAATAAGGATTGTTATTCTTTATCTCTTGAGTGTGATTCTTGCAAACTTGGTAAAAGTAAAACTCTTCCCTTCCCTTTGCATGCAAGTAGAGCATCTCACTGCTTTGATCTTATCCATAGTGATGTTTGGGGACCTTCCCCGATTAGTTCACATGAGAAATTTAAATATTATGTGACTTTCATTGATGATCATAGCAGATTTACTTGGGTCTACTTTCTTCGTTCTAAATCTGAGGTCTTTCGTACTTTCACTTAGTTTTTAGCGTATGTTGACAATCAATTTTCTACTTCTATTAAGACATTACGCACAGATTCCGGTGGTGAGTATTTGTCTACTGAGTTTCAAGCATTCTTGGCTTCTAAGGGTATTATTCATCAACGTTCATGTCCCTCTACTCCTCAACAAAATGGAGTTGCCGAACGCAAAAATCGTCATCTTTTAGATGTGGTACGTACTCTCTTGTTAGAATCTTCTGTTCCATCCATGTTTTGGGTAGAGGCTCTAAAAACTGCTACTCACTTGATTAATTGTTTACCTTCTCAAGTCCTACATATGGAGTCTCCCTATTTCCGCTTATTTGCTAAGCAACCTAGTTATGATCACCTTCATATTTTTGGTTGTGTATGCTTTGTTCATTTACCTCCTCATGACGACATAAATTATCTGCTCAATCTGTTCGATGTGCTTTCTTAGGATATAATATGTGTCAAAAAGGATTTGTTTGCTATGATCCTACATTACATCGTACACGTATTTCTAGGAATGTTATTTTCTTTGAAAATCAACATTTCTTTCCTGTATCCTTTTCTACTGTGTCATCCTCTTCTACTGTGGTCCTTCCCTCTTTTGAGCAACAGTTCTCAGATCTTCATCCAGTCAGCTCTTGCTTTCAACCAGGTATTGTGTATACGAGACGCTCCCGCCCACAGTCTCTTTCGGTGGCTTACCCGATATCTGATCCTACCACGCTCCAGATGCAGTCAGTTGCAGCACCTTCAGTACGTCGCTCTTCTCGAGTGTCTGTACCTCCAAATAGGTATGGATTTCCCTCTTCCAGTTCTGGCAATTCTATTTCAGCCCTTACTGCTGCATTGTCCAAATTTGATATTCCCACATGCTACTCACATGCTACTAAGCATGATTGTTGGCGACAAGCTATGCAGGAAGAAATTGCTGCTCTGAAAGCCAATCACACTTGGGACATTGAGCCCTGTCCTCCCACTATTGTTCCTCTGGGGTGCAAATGGGTTTACTCAATCAAGGTTCGATCTGATGGAAGTTTGGATCGTTACAAAGCTCGGCTTGTTGCACTTGGGAATAATTAGGAATATGGTGTCAATTATGAAGAGACCTTTGCTCCTGTGGCTAAAATGACTACTGTTCGTACGATTCTAGCTCTTGCTGCTTCCAGTGATTGGCCACTACATCAGATGGATGTAAAAAATGCTTTTCTTCATGGGGATCTTAAAGAGTGTATTTATATGAAGCCACCCCCGGGATTGTTTCCTTCTCCGACTTCACATGTGTGTAAGCTTCGTCGCTCTCTTTATGGTCTCAAACAGGCTCTGAGGGCCTGGTTTGATAAATTCTGCACCACTTTATTACAATTTTCATTTAGGCAGAGTAAGTACGACACTTCCTTGTTTCTTCGGAAATCAGACATGGGTATTGTTGTTCTTTTGGTTTATGTTGATGATATTGTAATCACTGGTTCCGATTCTGCTTTACTTGGTCAGCTCAAAACTCATCTCTCCGAGTCCTTTCATATGAAAGATCTTGGGTCTCTCACATATTTTCTTGGTCTTGAGGTGCATCATAGTCCCTTTGGTATTTCCCTCAATCAACATAAGTATGCGAGTGACTTGGTGGCTACAGCTGGTCTACAAGGGGCTACTTCTGTTGATACTCCCATGGAATTAAATGTCAAGCTTCGCAAAGAGGAAGGCGACTTACTTGCTGATCCCAGTTTATACAGGAAGTTGGTGGGTAGCCTTGTTTATCTCACCATTACTAGACCGAACATTTCTTTTGCTGTACAGCAAGTCAGCCAGTTCCTTCAGACTCCTCGTCATCTTCATTTGGCTGCTGTTCGTAGGATCATACGCTATGTTCAAGGCACTTCTACTCGTGGCTTGTTCTTCCCTGCAGGCAATTCTACTCGCCTTGCTGCTTATAGTGATGCTGATTGGGCTGGTTGTGCGGATACCCGTCGCTCCATCACTGGTTGGTGTGTGTTCTTAGGTGATGCATTGATATCTTGGAAAAGTAAGAAGCAAGACAGAGTCTCTAAGTCATCTACGGAATCTGAGTACCGGGCGATGTCTCTTGCTTGTTTTGAAATCATTTGGCTTCGAGGTTTGCTTGCGGAGTTAGATTTTTCTGAGACCGATCCTACACCTCTACATGCCGATAATACAAGCGCTATTCAGATCACAGCCAATCCTGTCTATCATGAGCGCACAAAGCATATTGAAGTGGACTGTCACTCTATCCGTGAAGCCTTTGAAGCTCGTGTTATCACTCTTCCACATATTTCCACTGACTTACAAATTGCTGATATCTTCACCAAGGCTCTCCCTCGTCATCGACATTGCTTGCTAAGTAGCAAATTGATGCTTGTTGATCAACCTGCATCAATTTGAGGGGGGTTGTCAAAGGACAGCTTTGCTGTCCACCCTTCTTTCCTTATTTTACCCCACAAGCTGTCCACACTTCTTTCCTTAATTTAGCCCACCCTTCTTTCCTTATTTTAGCCCACAATTGTTTCCTTATTTCTCCATTTATTATTCTGTACAGTTAGTATATATTATTTGACAGATTATAGTTTACATGTATAGGGCTAGAATCATGCTAGAATTTATTTGCTTTTATTTGTTTTTATTTGCTTTCCATGTAAAGCATCCTTGTAAAGTCTATATATAATATACAAAACTCAAGGCCAAGGTATTCGGTCATTCACACAATATTGTGACAAGAATAACTTCAGAGATGAGGAGATTTGTTGAGATTGTTGATGAATTAGGGTTGGTGGATCTTCCGTTACAGGGGGGAGAGTTCACTTGGAGTGGGGGTCCTAATAACCAGTCTTGGGCTAGACTGGACAGGTTTCTTGTGTCCTCTAGCTGGTTAGATCATTTCAGTGGAGTGTTCCAAAGCAGGTTGGCCCGGCCTGTTTTTGATCACTTCCAAGTACTTCTTGTGGGGGGTGTGATAAGAAGAGGTCCCTCTCCTTTCAGGTTCGAAAACATGTGGCTCAAGGTTGGGGCTTCAAAGACCTTATTCGAAGCTAGTGGCAGGGGATGGAGGTCAAGGGTAGTGCTAGTTTTAGACTGGTTGTTAAGATGAAGGGAATCAAACAAAACTTGAAAGTATGGAATAGAGAGGTGTTTGGGAGGCTGGATTGTAACAAATCTTCAGCTCTACAACAAGTGGATTTCTGGGACTGGGTGGAAAGTAAGAGAAGTTTGACAGTGGAGGAAACGGAGTTAAAAAAGGAAGCAAAAGAAAGTTATAAAAAGTGGGTGCTTCTAGAAGAAATTCATTGGAGACAACTTTCAAGGGAGGTCTGGCTAAGGGAAGGGGACAGAAATATGGGTTTTTTCCATCGTATGGCAAATGCATATCGTAGAAACAACTCCCTGGTCAGAGTTAAGATTAATGGGGAGTGGCTCTCAGAGGAGCAGGAAGTGAGGGCAGGAGTTGCTAATGCTTTCCAGTAGTCGCTTTCAGAAGATACGGGATAGAAGGCGGATATTGGGAGGCTTCGGCTAGATTAGATCAGTCAGCAAAAAACGGAGAATCTGGAGATTCCTTTTTCAGAAGCTGAGGTTCATTCGACCTTAATGGAGATGAATGGGGACAAAGCCCCTGGGCTGGATGGCTTTACTGTGGCCTTTTGGAAAAGCGGTTGGGACTTCGCTAAAGAGGAGATTATGGAAATGTTTAAGGAATTCCACGAGCATGGTTCTTTTCTTAAGAGTCTCAATAACACTTTCCTGGTCCTGATTCCTAAGAAAGGTGGGGTTGAGGACCTGGGAGACTTTAGACCTATTGGCCTTTTGGGGGGGCTCTATAAATTGTTGGCTAAAGTGCTAGCTAATAGGCTCAAGAAAGTGGTAGGAAAGGTGGTTTCCCTTGCCCAGAATGCCTTTGTGATGGGAAGACAAATTCTTGATGCTTCCTTAATTGCAAATGAGGTGATAGACTCGTGGCATAAAAGAAAAGAGAAGGGGCTCATCTGCAAATTGGATATAGAGAAAGCTTATGACAGCATTAACTGACAGTTTTTGTTGAAGGTATTGCAAAAAATGAGCTTTGGGTCAAAGTGGTTGAGGTGGATGTGGAGTTGCCTATCGTCAACCAAATTTTCAGTATTGGTTAATGGGGTTCTAGCTGGCTTTTTCCCAAGTTCTAAGGGGCTTAGACAAGGAGATCCCCTATCTCCTTACCTCTTTGTGATGGGAATGGAAGTGTTGGATGTTCTCATTAGGAGAGCTGTTGAGGAGGGATTCCTGTTAGGATGTAGCATTCGGGGTGGTAGAAGATCCCCTATGAACATCTCCCATTTATTCTTTGCTGATGATACAATTATGTTCTGTGAGGCTAGCAAAGAGCACCTAACTCATTTAAGTTGGATCCTATTCTGGTTTGAAGCTGCTTCAGGTCTAAGGATTAACTTGGCCAAAAGTGAAATCATCCCAGTTGGTGAGGCGGATGAGGTTGAAGAGTTGGCAGTGGAGTTAGGATGCAAGATGAGATCCTTGCCCTCTCAGTACTTGGGGCTGCCCTTAGGGGCTCCTAATAGGGCCACCTTTGTGTGGGATGGGGTGGAACAGAGAGTGAGGAGGAGACTTGCGCTTTGGAAATGATAGTATATTTCCAAAGGGGGGAGAATTACCCTCATAAAAAGCACTTTGGCTAGCATGCCAATCGATCAAATGTCTCTTTTCCGAATGCCCAAGATTGTTGCTAGAAGGTTAGAGAAAGTGCAAAGGGACTTCCTGTGGGGGGGAACTTGGAGGGGAAAACCCATCTAGTTAAATGGGAGGTGGTTTGTACGGATAAGAATAAGGGGGGGCTAGGCCTAAGGAAGCTAGCCCTGTTGAACAAAGCCTTGCTAAGTAAGTGGATATGAAGGTATGCTTGTAAAAAAGACAGTCTTTGGAAACAAGTAATCATAACAAAGTATGGGCAAGAGGGTCTTGGATGGAGGACAAAGAAGGCCAACGGGGAGGTTGGAGTAGGGGTTTGGAAAGAGATCTTGAAAGAATCTGCTTGGTGCTAGGATAATATGGCGTTCTTAGCTGGGAAGGGTACCAAAATCAGATTCTGGACAGATATTTGGTCTACTGGTACAACTCTGTCCCATTGTTTCCCCCACCTCTTTGTCATGGCTGCTCATAGGAATGCAATGGTGGAGGAAATGTGGGACCAAAATTCTGGTCAAGGAGGTTGGAATCTAATTTTTTTGAGGGACTTTAATGATTGGGAGTTGGATATGGTAGGAGATTTGATCCATGTTTTGAGAAGTCATTGGCCTTCTTTGGAGGAAGACTCAGTTTTTTGGAAGGGAGGAAGAAATGGACAGTTCAAGATCAAGGAAGCGTATAGCCTGCTGGCAAATCCTAATGACACCGCTTTCCCTTTAAGGTGTATCTGGGTGGATAGAGCTCCAACCAAAGTCGCTTTCTTCGCTTGGGAAGCGATGTGGGGGAAGGTGCTTACTCTTGATAGGCTCTAGAAAAGAGGGTTACAACTCCCAAATTGTTGTTTTTTGTGTGGTTGTGAAGAAGAAAATGTAAATCATATTCTTATACACTGTATAGCAGTCAGAGTCTTGTGGGATATTGTTCTTGGGTTAGTAGATGTTAAGTGGGCCTTTCTAGAAACTGTAAAGGAGGTCTTAATTAGTTGGAGGGACCCTTTTGTGGGGAAGAAAAGGAAAAAGGTTTGGAAATTCATCCCGTTGTGTATTTTTTGGACGGTTTGGAAGGAGAGGAATAGATTAGCCTTTAGGGGGGGTGCGTTGAATATCCAGAAACTCAAGAATTTTTTTGTTTGTAATTTACGGATCTGGGCTAGATTGTATATAGGTGAGGAGTCTCTCTCCCTTATAAGCTTTTTGGAGTGGTTAGTATCCACTTATGGGGTGGTGAGTCTCTCTTGGTTTTTTGTTTTAGAGGCTTTAGCTGCCTTGTATACCACCTGTATACTGTGTGGCTTTTTGCCTCTTCTTTAATGAATTTCTGGTTTACTTATCAAAAAAAAGAAAAAAGAAAATGAAGGAGGTACTTTTTTAAAGCATGCTTCCTTTGTAGAGGTACTGGATAGAGGCAAGAGGGAGGTGGGTGAGACATTTTGTTTTGAGAGTGGGATAGAGGAGGTTATGAGCACTTCAGTGTCTCCCAAGAAGTGTTTGGTGGGGGGGTGTGATATTTCTTTAGATAGAATGTTGGTTATGGACTTGTTGAAATCTTAGGCTATGTATTCTTGAGGATTGAAAGGTGATCTACATCTGTCTTTGTTGGGATGCCCTCTCATTTTATTTGAGTTTGAAGATGTTTCTAAAGCCGTAAGGGTTTGGCTTTTGGGGCCAGTCTATTTGAGGGAAGAAGATTGCAGTTGGATTTGTGGAGGTCAAATATTGCCTACTTTAAAGAAAGTGTTTGCGTAGGTTTATCAGTGCATTTGTGGGGAAGAGAGTTTTTTAAGATGCTTGGCGATGCTTGTGGAGGTTTTGTGGTAGTGGACGAGGAGACAAAGGAGAGGCATCACTTGAATGGGCTAGAATCCTCATCAAGTTGAGTAGGAGGAAGGTGTCAAGCTTGTTGCTTGTTGTGGATGGAGAAGTTGTCTTTGTTGTCCAACTATGGTGCGAAGTTTTCATGGTTAACGAAGGTGGTCTCTAAGGGGGTTACAAATATCTAAAGGTTAGAGATGAAAGGGTGGGAAGTGCATGCATGATGGAGAGAGTGGAGTGGGACGAAGGGAAATGTGCGGAGGAAGTCTTTCAGGCATTGGGTCTAGAGTCAAGTCTCACAGCACATGCAATGATGGAGGCAACCTTATCTACAGAAAATAATAGCTAGCCCCAAGGTCAGTGAGCTATTTAGGTCTCCTTGTGAGCCGTTGGGCCTTAGTTCTTCTAAAGACGAAGTTTTGGGGGAAGGGAGCCCTTGCAAGTTCTTATTGGGCTAGCCCATAGCAAAATTCTCAAGCTTGTTTGGAGGGAGCATTTTGAGACTTTTAGAGGGCTAACCCAAAGATCTTTTTTCTAAACCTATTAATGGAATTATGGGTAAAAAGGCGTAAGAGAGCCTTAAAAGATCTTCTATTGGTGGAGATTTAGTCAACTCCATGGTGACCTTCATCGATCCGCTTCTAGAGGCGACATCTCAAGGTTTAGCAGAGTGGGTTTCGGGAGTAGGGTATCATCTTCCCCGTCTCCTCCTTTTTCTTTTTTGGAGTATTCCGTTCTTGACAGTGGTCCAGTGATTTAGTCAAAGGTGGGGCCTTCCTTGGGGTCTTTAGGATCTGGATTTTGGCTGCTAAGGATGATGCTTCAAGATGACAATTTGTTGGATTTTCTAGGGAGTGTTGCTCTTTCAGATAAGGAGATGGTGGTCGAGGCTAAGGAGTTGGAGCCCTCTAAGGCCATGGAGTCAACATGCATTTCGGTGGGGGAAGAGCTTAGTTCTGATAGCCTTCCTAGTAAGTTTGCCAATTTTAATAGCTTTGTGGGGATGTTGGTTGCGAGTTTTGAAAAGGAGATTAGCTCCCTTCTGAGGAAAATGAAGGCAGGAAAAGGGTGTGGAGTTAAGGTCTCAAGGGGAAAAGGGAAACCTTTCTCATCATCCCATTTTGAGAGGGAAACATGAAAACTAAAATGCTCAGTTAATTACAATAGTTCTCCTCTCATAGTCGGGGGAAGGGAAGGAGCAGTGGGGATTCAACACTCATTTTGTGAGGTTGCTTTTTTGTTCGCATTTTAGGTGAGGGATTTTGGTTACAGACTTGTTCAAGGGACAATTTGTGTTCTTTCTAGGTTGTGTTTTAGTTGGTATAGGTTGGGGGTGTTCACTAGTTTTGGGAGTTCCTGCTAGGGATAGTCTAGCTTTCTAGGGATGTAGGGGGTTGGTTGTTGTTAGAGTGGTTGGTATTTGTGTTTCCTTTTTTTTTTTTTTTTTCTTCTCTTGCTTGCCTTTTAGCCTTAATTATATACTTCGTGTGTACTTTGTTGTGCCATTTTGCAAGAGCTTTTAATATATTATCTTAATTTACATATCAAATTTTTTTTTTGTTTCTACCATTACTCTATTTCTCTCATTGTTAAATGAGGAGGCTAAAGTTTCACAACCTTGAGTTTTGAAGTGGGAGGGATTTGATGCAAAAGAAAAAGGTTTCAGGGTGGCAAAGTAGATTATCTTTGTACTTTTTTTTTTTTTGTGATCTATCTTTTTGTTTACATCTCCTTGTATAGTGGAGGAGTTATTTGTTTTGATTGGGTTTGTGTATTTGAGGGGAGGATTCCTCATCCTTCTCACGAACTCTTTTTCATAATTAATACATCGCTTGTTTCTCATTTAAAAAAAAAATGATTATAAAAAGTTAATTATTGAAGCCGAAATTGCTTTGATACCACTTGTTAAAACCTGAAATTATCTCAATATATGGGACTCTTATTAGGTTGTGAATCTTGTGATAAATTTTCAGTGATGCACTTCAATTAACTTGTGGGTGACTTAAACCGATTTAATTAAGAGCAATTTCAAATAGCTGCTTATGCTATGCATTTTGTGATTATGCAATGGATAATGAAAACACTCGTAGAATACAAAGGTTCATGTGGAAAACCTAATCCCAAGGTCAAAAACCATGATCAATCTGACTAGCAACAATCCAAAATGAATAATCAAAATTACATAGCCTAGGTTTACTAAACATGAGTGCAGCTGATCAATCACTGATCACTTATTTTGTGCCATCCTGTTACAACTGGATCTCCCGACCTTGGAATCACATCAAGGTACTCCAAAGTCACAATGAGATTTCCTTCATCCTTGACATGTCACCAAGGCATTTGGAGTCATACCATGATTTCTCAGCCACTGATCTTTCTTCAGAATGACACTAAATTCAAATTGCACCTGAATTTGACATTTGGGGTCATGCCAGATTAGATCACAGTCATAGGAAGTTGAGACCACTTCAACAAACAATTCTGAAATAAATTCAGATCTATTTTTTCAACAATGAATAGTTGAATCACAATCTATGCTCCAAAAACAAAACAAATTTGGGCTGAATCATTTCAATTGCACATAAGCTTGGATTGTAATCTGATGAACACTTGGCTCTCATTCTCTCTCAAAGACTCTTAAACTGATCTACGATGAAAATGTAGAGAATTCTAAGTGTTCAAGTGATTCCAAGTGACCTAGGGTCCTATTTGTAGGCACTAAGATCTAAAACAGCTTATTCAATCTTAGAAATGGCAGGGATTAAGAATCGTCTACTTCAAGGAATTAGCTCTCTAGAAAAACAGTCAAACTTGTGCTTTTTTGGCATTACTTGCATTGGGAGTGAAGGCCCTTTGAGTTGGTAGCACATGAAGGTGTAAAGAATGACTTCTTCTATTTTAATGCACTAGTAGAGTGCCAACACTCATGATTTAAAGTTTTGGTATCAATCATTGACTTAAGAGTTATCCAGGTGCATTGGTTTCAACGTCTTGAACAATATTAGACAATACACTCAATATGCAAGTTAGAAAGTTTACTTATTTATTTATTTTTGATAGACAAAGCAGATTGAATTAATAAATGCCTAAAAACAGGGGGCATACCCCATGTATACAGGCAGTATGCAAAGAAAACCCAACCATGCTGCAAAAAGGAGAAACTAGACCTACAATAGGGAGGCTAGTCTCCATTAAGGAGACCCAAAAAAATTCAAAAAAAAGAGGGATTGTCTAACCCCAAAACCTGCTGAGACCACTCTAATAGTGAATGGGTAAAGAGCTTCCTCAGATTTTGGTTAGACAACTCTTCCTCTGGGAAAGTTCTTCGATTTCGTTCTCCCCAAATGCACCAAAAAAGACAAATTAGTGCCAATTTCCACAGTGCTCTTTTCTTCTTCCTTAGCCCCTTAACTTTCCATTCTAGAAGAAGATTTCTCATTGAATCCGGGAACTCCCAAACCCAATTATCCCACCAAAAACTCACGTGTCTATCATTTCCAATACGGATACTACTTCTAAGAATGAACTCTTCCCACCTTTTTTTAATATCTTTCCAAAGGCTTAGCCCAAAAGAATCCCTCATAGTGGTCCAACCCCCTTCCACCTCCCCAAATTTTTCTCTAATGACTCTCCTCCAAAAGCTCTCCCTCTCAAGGGAAAATCTCCACAGCCATTTGCCTAACAAAGCTTGATTGAGCTCCTCCAAGTGCCTTAACCCCAGTCCTCCATGCTCCTTATCTTTACAAATAATCGACTAACTTACTAAGTGTATCTTCCTCCTTTCCTCTGTATCACCTCACAAAAACTCTCTTTGAATTCTTTCTAATTTGATTCTTACTTTCCTTGAAATTACAAAAAGCTGACATAAAGTAGATCGAGAGGTTTGAAAGAGTGCACTTAATAAGGGTTAGTCTTCCTCCTTTGGACAAGTATTGTTTCTTCCAAGTAGCCAATTTCCTCTTGAATCTTTCCTCTATTATGTCCCAAACTCCACACGACTTATAAGGGGCTCCAAGGGGTAAGCCTAGATAAGAAGTAGGGGGTTTCCCTACTTTACTTCCAAAAAGATCAACTGCTCTTTCCGCGTCCTCCATGCTTTCCACTGGAATAATTTCACTTTTTTGCAAGTATATTTGCAGACTTGACACCAATTCGAAACAAGTCACAATCCACTTCTAAAACTTCAGCTGAACCTCATTATCCTCACAAAAGAGAAGAGTGTCGTCTGCAAACAAGTGAGAGACATGGACCCCTTCTCCACCTCTCCCCACTACTTTGATGCCCGTAATGAAGCCTCCTTCTTTAGTCTTAGCAATTAAACCGTTGAAAGCTTCCATAATCAGCACAAACAGATAAGGTGACAATGGGTCCCCTTGCCTCAGGCCTCTATGCGTTGAAAAGAAATCAGTAGGAGTACCATTGACTAAGACTGCCATTCTCACAGTAGAAATGCAAAAAAAAATCCATTAACGCCACTTGGGCCCAAAACCCATCTTCTTCAAACTGAAAGAAGGGACTTCTAATTTACATGATCGTAAGCTTTTTTAATGTTCAATTTACAAACTAAACCCACATTTGAACTTCGTTTCCTTGAGTCGATCGCCTCATTAGCTACCAAGGCTGCATCCAGAATCTATTTTCCACCCATAAAGGCGTTTTGGTTGTTCGATACCACTTTCCCAATCACACTTTTCAGCCTATTAGCTAGGACTTTTGCAAGAATTTTATAAAGGCTCCCCACAAGACTAATAAGTTTGAAATCTTGCACATCGCTTGCCCCTCCTTTCCTTGGGATAAGAACTAAAAAGGTTGCGTTATGACTTCAAAGCACAGCAAAATACCATTAAAATTATAAAAATAAATATAATTTTAAATGTTTAGTAAAAATAAACTTGTATCATATTTAACATTGTTGAAATAGTCATGAAAGCATGCGTATAGTTAGGTCAATTATTAAAATATATTTAATATATTTTTCTACATCAAAAGTTGAGATTTAGAAATAATTATAATTAGTATGAATAAAAATTGGTATACATTCATCTAAATTTTTTGAAAAGTGTTTAGTTACATAACATTGATAATTATTTATTCATTTTAATAAACTTACGAACTTTACCAAATTAGACATTCTTAGTAATGTCCATTGATATAATATAAACATCAATATGCTAAAGTAGGTTTTCTTATGAATCAATTATTAAATATATTCATATACTCTTCTATGAACTTTGCTATATATTTTTGTTGTTTTTCTCAATTTTCAAATATTATAAACTTATTAGGATATGTATTAATTTATTAATTTGCATATTCATACACATAAATAATCACATTCATACTTTTATATCCATATCCATGTAACTATCCAATACCATATCCATACAATATCACATTTGTGAAAATATCCAGTACCACATATATCTTTCCTAATTCTTAGTCCTCTACTGAAGCCATATTCACATACCATATATAAAATGCCAAATATCTAATCCATTTTTTTTTAATTTTAATCCTCTACTCATTAGGGTAATGACAATCACTCACTTTAGTCCTTCTTTCAATCACCATTGGAGATGCTGCCACTAATAAGAAAAATCTAAGCTACCAATGACAAAGAAGAAGAGGATTATTAGTGCCTTCTTAGTCACTAATCTTCTTCTTTGTTGTTGAGGGATTGAATTTTCTTATCAGCGGTGACATCTCTGTTAGTGATTGAGAGCAAGGATCAAAGTTAGTGACTACATTCTATTAAGGATGTAGTAAAGGATTAAGAATTCAGAAACAAAAGGGATTGGATATTTGCTATTGTATATATGGTATTGTATGTAAGACTTGAGTGGATTATGAATTGGGAAAGAAATATGGGTATTGGATATTTATATGAATATGGTGTTAAGTATTGATATGGATATGAGTATGTAGAAATGGTGTTGGATAGTTATATGGATATAGATATTGATTGGCATTAAAAATGCATGATTTATTATACTTATTTATTATGAATTGCACCACTCATAATCCATAAATCATTCCATTTAGTTAATTTTATTACCAACATTGTTTCTAGGTAAATTGATGAGTTTGTGCAAGTTTTGCTAGAAAATGAGATGAAAATCATGTTGGAAGAAGAAGCAAGTCAGTGGGTAGCCAACTTTGCAACCCCCCATTCCTCATTAACTTTGCCATCCCCTTCGTGAAGTCTCCAAGACACCCCCTAAAGTGCCCTGTGTCACCCACTTTGCCATCCCTTGCTTGCACCAATTCCCTATTCCTCCTTCATTAAGTTTGCAACCCAGGCATTTGTGCAACCTAGCTTTGCAACCCACTTTGCTACCCCCTTGCTTTCATTGACTTCGCAACCTTGGGAGCTTAGATCGCAAGGATTGCAAGACTTCCCCAAACAATCTCTCTCTTGTCACTCTCAATGAGTGGCTAAATTCAGGAGTTAAGGTGAGGGAAGAGGAGGTTGAAGCATTTCATTCTTGCTACTCTTAGCATAAAGGGAACCTCGATACCTCATAAACCTGATTTGACTCATTCACCTTAGCACTAGGTTTAATCTTGCTGAGATAACATCCCATTCTTGTTGCTATCATTGTTCATTGGTTGCTTGGAAAGACCTTAAATCGAGAATTGATGTTGGAGTAGCAATTAGGGTGCAAAGTCTCTTCATAGCATGACTTAGGTTGGTATATAGGTAATTAGTTGAAGGTGGTCAATAGAGAAAGGATGTAAAAAAATGAGTGTTTGGTGTCTATGAAAGATATGGGTTGCATATCACCATGTTTTGATAGGCAAAAGCACAAAGATATATTAGAAAAAGGGTGCTTGAAAGGCAACCCGGAGCATACAGGGAGTATACAAGAGACACCTAAAACAAGCAACAAAAGTACAAGCACTCACCGGCCCTCAACAAGAACCCAACCAATCCACAAAGTTAAACAAAGATAAGGGGCCTACAACTATAGAAGAATTAGCCTAGGATAAGAGATTACAAACAAATGAGTTTTTCAATATTTGAATCGACAAAGCCTCATTATTGAAAACTATCCTATTTCTTTCCTTCCAAACTGTCCAAAATAAACAGAGAGGAGCTGCCCGCCAAACCTTTCTAGGATTCTTGTCCTTAAAAGAAACATACCAACTTAATAGAGTGTCTCTCACCGAAAACGGCAGAACCCAATTAACCCTAAAAAGAGAAAACACAAGATCCCACAAAATCTTCGTCTTAGAACAATGAACAAGGATATGATTTATCGTTTTCTCTTCAACGCAACACAAGCAACATCTGTTGGCTAAAATCCAGGCCCTCCTCTTGAGCTGATCTTGAGTAAGGACCTTCTCCCAAGAATAGGTAGGAAGGAACTTCAACTAACTCAAACCTTGACATTTTTCATTTATTTGCATATTCATTTTAATGAGACGCCCATACCCTTTTTTTATTCAGGAACCTTATCCTAGACACATTGCATTGCTTTGTCATGACTTTATAACTGTTTAACCCTTAAGGAAAAACAGCACCAAACTCTTGTCAAGTACTACAATATATAGTCCTTGTGCTTCGGGACTTGATTGCTTCGTAACACATAGAATAACATGTGCTACTAGGACAAAATGGAGGGTCTACACCTAGGCATATCAAACCCTTAATAAGGTCTCTAAAATAGCTCTTTAGGGTCTGCAATCCATCTTATATTAGTTTAAAACCAAGTCATCTTTTCATATTACCTTCAATTTTGATGATTGACTTGAACTTCTCTTGAACTTGACCCATCTTAAACAATATTGGTCTTCGTGGTTGATCATGTGAACTCAAGTTGGCATTAAACTTATTCTAAGACCATACAATGAACTTGTCATGGAATTGCTGACAATTATAATGAGCATAAGTAAGTCTATGCAATTTTAATGTGAAATTAATCTTTAGCCCATATGATGTGACAATCGACTAAGTAATCGTGATGCTTTGAGGTTGCTTCTTTAGAGAAGCCTCAAGTATTCAAAGGGCTAAATGCTAGTCTTAACCAATGGAAGATGCTAATCTATCTAAATTCTCTTGACATAAGTGTCTTCTCATCGAACAACCTTGTTTGCAACCTAGCTCTTTTCTTGGTTTAGTACGGTTCAAGAATCCTCAATTGACATTATCATGGGCTTTGTTGAAATATGGCTTAAGAACAATCCTTCTTAGACAACTTTGTCATTACGAATTTCCTTGTCCTAAACAAAGTCACCTTAAGAGGGGCTATGGCCTCATGATGCCTTTTGGAAGAATCTTTGCAATGATCTTATTTATAGCCAATGAGCTGATGGGTTTAAAATCCTTGATTTTAACAACCTTCCCTTCAAGGATGAGAGGGATGAAAGTTAGAGCTATAATTGATATTTGATTTTGGATAAAATGTTGAAGAAGGGAAATTTGTCTTCTTGGTTCTTATTTTGGTCTTTCAGATGTCTTCATCAACACCAAATTAAAGAGTAAAATGGCCATTATACCTGCTCTGTATGAACTAGTTGGTCTACACTCTGGATTTTGTTTATAATGGTTATTATGAGCTGCTTGACCTTGCTAATTAATATCCATAAAAGTGATTGTTTACCTCCAGTCACTTAAATCTTTTTTTTTTCTTTTTCCATTTTCAGATTCAAAGACTCTAAAAGAAGAGAAGAGGGAGGAATTGTTTGAAAATTTAAAGGCTGATGAATCCATTGGATGGGCTGTTGATGTCATAGATCCACGGGAGCTCTCAGCTAAAATGCTAAAGAAGTTAGTAAAGTATAATAACTTGTAAACTTGTGCTCGATTGCAGCTTTGTAACTTGATTATTTTTTTCTTTTGTTGGCAGAAACAAGATAAATCTAAATGAAATATCTCATGACTCTGCAATTGGCCTCATCACTAGGGTCCTAAACATGGGAGTTCTTTTAACTGAGGTAACATTTTTAACTTGTATGAGATTATTCCTCTCAAATATGTTTCTAGAGTTTAGGCTATAAAAAAAAAAAATATGTTTCCAAAGTTCAGGTGTGATTCTAAATAGTTAAACATTCCAAGTATTGAGCATAGGGTGAACAAATGGGATGTAGCAATAAAGCTATCAGATTTTGACTATATTCCTTAGGGTTTTGCAGTTGGACGCAATCTGATAAAGAAGTTGTGCTTACATCAACTAGAAGTAATTAATCAACTACAATTTCAAAATTATATGTAGAGAAAAGCTCACTCCGTAGAATTTAGAGAGTGCTAACTGAATGAAAATATGATTTCTCAAAATAGTAACTAGGTTACATTTTCTTTTGCTTCTCAAGATAGCACAAGGGATATATGTGTCTTTGCTCTTTAAGTTGGATTATTTGGCAATGACTTATCAAGAATATGCCTATCAACATAGCATATGTGTGGTTGTGATATGGTTGAGCAACCCAATTTTCATGCTATACTTGCTTCTTTTTTTGATAAAAAAAATTCATTTTAATAAAAGAGAATAAAAATATAAATCAAGAAAAGGAAGGAGGGAAGGAATCTCTGAGATGCCCTACGACTAAATTTTGTACTGCACAACCATAGGTAGTTCTGCATGTGCCCATTGATCCGGTTGGTTTCAGACTAGAGTCACTTCATCAGATAAGCTGGAATGGTGTTGGGACATTCTCTCTTGACTTAATCTTTTAATTCATTATTGAATTCTCTCCTAGAGCTGCAGAACTCATGAGGAAACATTGGTCAGAACCACACGAGCATGTTTCTCAAAGGATGAGAGGTCCTTCAAGTACACTGATTATATTCTCACTTCTTTTCACCCTCTTTTAGGGATACACATTGTACTTTTACTTCTCTCCTCTCTTTTTCTATCCCTCTTCCTTTACTTCTACTCCCTTTTTAAGAGTCCTCACCAAACTGAGGTTGTTTGTTACTGTTTTTTCATTCATTGTTTTCTAAATCTCTTTTTCTAGCTTTCAGTTACTTCTGACAGCAATTTTTGCCTTTTTAGATGTTGGTTAATTTTTTGAAAATTTTGTTCTTATGCTGTGTGGCGCATGCTTTTTAACTTGACTCTTGACATTGTTCTTGAGGTGTGGTTTGTTCTTGCTTATCTGTAAAGTTGTTCTGCATTTATGTTATAATACTTACAAATGTACTTAGCAAGTCCAACACAACTAGCGACATGTGTTGAGTTGAGACTGTTCAAGCTAAAATTCTTTCCCTGAAAACCACAATTGTGAAATTGAATGGAGCTAATTACCTCAAGTTTGCTTAATTTCTTATCTATGTTGGTCTAGTGAAGAAATTAGGGTATAGCATCTGTAACAATATTGAACTAGTTGAGTCAATGTCCTATGAACTAAGAGAGTCCAAAATTTCAAAGATTATGTCTTGGTTACTTCAATTGAAGAATCTTTAGTCAGAGACCCAAAGGCTCCCTAGGAAATCTGAGATGCACCCACTCAAACTTTACGTTGGTAAATTTGTCAACTACTTAAGTTGCTCAACTTTGGCTAACTTATCTCCTTGTCAACATGCTATTCAAAATGGAGAAACATGTTTGAAGAATTAAATAATTACCTTGCTAAGAACCCACTTGTCTAGAAGATGTTGCCTTACACAACTAAAAGAGAGAATGCATGAGGCCCAAGTTTTGCTTCAGAGCCTCACCTTCTTCAATTCAACAAGTTTGAATTCTTCTGAATCTTGGTTAAGGTGGCTGTGATTCTCCTTCCATTGTAGAGGTGCCTCTCTTCATTGTTCCAAGAAAATAAACGACAGCTTTAAGCTTATGCTTGGTCACGCCAAAGAGCAGATTGGCATTCACACAGATGTCCACCTTTAGTTATTGAAGGCACTTGTAGATGTTGTTGTCACTTAACTGGTTCTACTATGTCCTACACCAAAAAAGAACTGGTACTCTGTAGCACCTCTTAAGATGTTGAAAATTCCAAGGCTAAGAATATGAGATGTTTTCAAAGTGATTAAAATTACGTATGCTACCTCTTATTTTTTATTAGGTATAAAAAATAAACATCTTTAAGAATTATTCTTAGGCCTCTATATTCATCTATTTGAAGAGAAAGAAATCTCAAGATTGTTGAGATTTGTAAGTCTCAAGGGAGTTAGTGTTCAGAAAGGCTGTAACTTATTGTTTCATATTCTTCTATTTTTAAGGATTCAGAGGTTTTATTGTTTTTCTTTTCTATTCACAATTGGACTTTGATTCCCTTTGTCGATTCTTAGTTTTATGCATTATTTGTATGCTTTTGTATGTAATATAATAGTAAAATAATTATCTTTGTTTATAAAGAGTGTAGAAGAGGCATCATGCCACCAAAGCTTTCTATTCTTACGACATTTGCTCTTGATATTTTCTCTAAGAGAGGTGGAGCAAGTGAAAGCTGTAGAAACTAAAGTTCAAAAGATAGGATTATGAACATCTTGGTCGTGCCAAAGAGCATATTGACATTTACATGGATGTCCATCTTTAGTTATTGAAGGCATTGGTAGATGTTGTTTGTCGTTGTCGTTTGAGTGGTTCTAAAATTTCCTAGACAAAAGCAGCTAGTACTCTTGTCTTTTACATGGATAAGGAAAAGACACTAAGCCTAAATGGCTTCATACTTGCATTCTATCATGATTGTTGGGATATCATTAAAGAGGATTTGTTAAAGGTTTTCTTTGGGTTTCATGACAATGGAGTCATCAATAAGAACACAAATTCCATTTTCATTGCCCTAGTGCCTAGGGGGAGTTGAACTAATAGAATATTTGACTTTGGACCCATTAGTCTGGTGACCAACCTCTACGAAATTATAGCTAAGGTGCTATGTCACACCTTGGATTTCTGACTTACTAATTAATACTCAAATACAAAATTAGTACTCCCAAAACTGGGGATACAAAAATTTAAATGTTGAGTTTCTAGTTGATTTTGTGCAAAATGAGGATGTGGAAACCTATTATAAAGAAGTACACATCCTGTGATAAACAGTGTAACCATTAATTAACAAAATATGATATGTTTCACAGAAGAAAACCTGTACCACATTACTTTTTACATGCCAAAACCCCATGGTTCACTAAGGGTAGCCCATACTATAAGTGTATAAAAACAAATATACATTCCATCATTCCTTCAAAAATAATTTAGTCTTTGTATGATACAAGGGCAAAAGCCTCAAAACACTTTCAACGCCAGCAAAACAACATCCAATCAACAGAAAAGTAATGCTCAAGCATTAATCCCAAAAGATGTCTTCTGACCTGCATCTAAAGGTGGAAGGGATAGGGTGAGTTCACAACTTAGTAGGAAAGTTTATAACCATCTTGTGCATATTCTTTAAAACCTTGAATTAAACATATAATAGCATGCATGATAAACAATTTATAACCATTAACAAATATGCAATAATGTCACACATGCATGCATGTTGTTGATGGTTTCATTTCTGCTTTGCTTCATCCATCCTCTCACACTTGATAAGCTGCTAACCTTCACCAATGTACATATCAACCATCAATGCTCCAAAAGATACTCAGTCATAAATAATGACTATTTTGGGACTATCACCCAAGGGCAGGACCAATCCTGTGTCTTTTGGGACTACAACCTAAGGGCAGGACCAACCCTATGTCTTTAGGGACTAAAAACCTAGGGGTAGGGCCAACCCCATACACCCACGTCGAAGTGTCTTCCTCGAGGGCTTTAGGAACTTTCACCCAAGGACCCACGGTCCCACATAGACAATATATCGAAAGATAGTGTTTGTAGCTTCATATAATTTGAAAATATATAAGTTTCTTACTAATTATAATTATATTTGATTTTCTTTGATATTTCCGTAGTACAACCATGAGAAAATCATTTTCCTTAACAATTTTTTTCTTTAGAACTTTTTGGGAACAAACATAACTTAAGAGTGTCAAAGATTTTAGGGACTTTAGACCTATTAGCCTTTTGGGGGATTCTATAAAACTCTTAGAAAAGGTTTTAGTTAACAAGTTAAAGAAAGTGGTGGGAAGGTGGCTTCAAACTTGCAAAAAGCTTTTGATGAGGGAAGACAAATTTTTTATGTTATTCAAAAAGCTCTAGGGCAGGTGTTTTTTGCAAGTTAGACATTGAAAAGCATATGACCATGTTAATTGGAGCTTTCTACTCTTAGTGTTGGGAAAGATAGTGCATTCCAGTTATCTAGGGCTTCCTTTAGGGGTTCTATACCAGTCCTCTAGTTTGGAAGGTGGTAGAAGAAAAGTTTCAGACAACTAGTTTGATGGAAACGTCAGTACCTTTCTAAGGGTGGGATACTCACTTTGTTGAAAAGTACTCTTTCTAGCCTCCATGTTTACTTCATGTCCTTGTTTGCCATTGTTAATGCAATGTGTTTGAGGCTCAAAAAGATTCAATCTGATTTCCTTTGGGGGTGGAGCTCTTGAAAAGAAACCCCATTTGGTAAAATGGTCAACTGTAATTATAAAGTATTTGGTAGCCTCTAGTCTTGAATTTTTGTTTATCTGTCTGTATAGGTCATTCCTTGCAATTCAGTTGGGACAGGGGTCTCCACCTGTATGATCTGCTGATTCAGAGAAATAGGCCTTTTAGGAACCTTGACTGGGAGCAAGGTTGAATGCTACCAACAATTGAGCACAACATAAAACAACATAGCATGTAGAAGTCCACTAACACCTCATTCAAGAGAAATTACTCAGAGGATGGATTTGTACTGTTCAGTTTCAGTGATTGTTAACTGATGATTTCATTCACTGATCTTATGGTATCTGATTGCATGCTGTTGCAGCGAGTTGGACATGTATAATTTATCCATACCAATTTGAGATGGGTTGACAAAAGGGCCATACCCTTTTTTTGTTCTTTAAATTGGATTGACTGTAATATATTGCACAATGAGATGGGTTAGAAACCCAAGGCTCATTCTTTTCATGTTTCAGGCATCTTCCTTTTCTGTATGTACTTCTTCTGCTCCTTTCTCATAACCTAGCAGCAAATCTAAACTAATTTTTCAACATATTAACTTCTCTCTAGTGTGTGGTGCAGAACTCTGTTATCCACTTATATAATGAAAGGCATTGTTCTTATTCAGATCTAGAACCCTTTTGTGAAATGCTTTCTACTACCTTTTTTGTATAGGATTACATATGAATATATACAGAATAATTTTATGAAAATAGCCTAGGAAATAAGGCCTATGATCATGCTATCAAAGATAAATAAGATAAGTGAAGAATGCTAAGAAAGGAAAAAAATCCTAGGAGATTCTATGTACAACCATACAATTATTACAACTCATATGGGCTGGAAAAATATTTAATAATCTGCCACACAATTTGCTAGAATTTCCAACTGACAAATTTTCCAACACTTCCCCTCAAACTGAGGAATAAATATTTCTCATTCCTAGCTTGCTTAAGATAGTTTGAAACTACCGAGTATGAAGCCCCTTTGTTAGAATATCAGCCAGCTGTCCCTTTGTAGGAATATAAGGAGTGCAAATCAGCCCATTTTCAAGTTTCTCTTTTATAAAATGTCGGTCCACTTCCACGTGCTTAGTTCGATCATGTTGCATTGAATTGTGTGCAATGCCGATGGCTGACTTGTTGTCATAGTAGGGTTTCATAGGTTCTTTCCATTTGATTCCAAGGTCACTTAGCATTATCTTGATCCAAAGAAGCTCACAAATTCCATGTGCCATAGCCCTGAATTCCGCTTATGCATTAGACCTTGCTACCACCGATTGCTTCTTACTTCTCCAGGTCATTAAGTTTCCTCCTAAAAATGTGCAATACCCTGATGTTGATCTTGGGTCTATTATTTTTTTTTATCAGAAACAAACAAATGTATTAATAGAAAAAACAAAAGAAGGATGAGAGATCCTCCTTATGAAATACAAACCTGATCAAAAGAAACTAAGCAAACCTCCACAAAATAAAGAAGGCTAACAAAAAGGTCTATGCAAGTGTACCAACAACATCCCTTATAACCCAACCCTAATGAGTACAAATCAAGAGCCAGCTTAGCGGAATTACACTCAAAGGGTAGGGTTTAAAAATGTTTGTACAGTAAGCCCAAAAAGAAACAAAAAAAATGAAGCGTCTATGCTTCTAGGATTAGACTCCCTCCCCTTTTGAAATGAATGCCTTGGCCAGATGAAGACTTTAGGTACTTTAGCATTCTAAATACTGCTTCCATGTGCACTTCTCTAGAATCATGCATAAATTGACTTACTACACTCACTGCATAGGCTATATCAAGCCTTGTGTGAGCTAAGTATATCAATTTCCCCACTAGGCGTTGATATCTTTCTTTATTCATTGGAGTGCTTTCTTTTCCTTCTTCATTTAGCTTGTGAGATTGTTCTATTGAAGTCTCTGCGGTTTTCAACCATTCATTCCTGTCTCCTTTAGTAGATCTAGAATTTATTTTTGTTGTGAGATTACAATTCCTTCATTGGAGTGTGCAACTTCAATCCCTAGGAAGTATTTGAGCTTCCCTAGGTCTTTGATTTCAAATTCCTTAGCTAGTTGCCTTTTTAGTTTCTCCATTTGTGCAGGATCATTTCCTGTCAAGACTATGTCATGAACATATACAATAAGGGCTATTATCTTGTTCATTTATGTCTGTTTGAAGAATAAGGTATGATCCCCTTGACTCTGGTTGTATCCCATACTCTTCATTGCCTTTGTAAATCTTCCAAACCTGGCTTTAGGTGACTGTTTAAGTCCATAAAGAGCCTTCTTGAGCTTGCATAATTTGCCTTGATCAAAATTTTCTTCCAACCCCAATGGCACTTCCATATAGACTTCCTCTTCTAAGTCTTCATGTAAAAAGGCATTCTTGACATCTAGTTGCTTCAATGGCCAATCAAGATTAGTAGCTAAGGACGATAAAATCCAAATAGTGTTCATCTTTGCCACAAGTGCAAAGGTTTCATGGTACTCAATTCCATGAGTTTGAGTGTACCCCTTTGCCACTAGTCTTGCTTTGTATCTTTCTAGTGTGCCATCAGCCCTAAACTTTGTGGTAAACACCCATTTGCAACCCACTTTCCTTTTTCCTATGGGAAGATCAACAACCTCCCATGTGTTATTTTTTATTAGTGCACTCATTTCTTGCATCATTGCTTTCCTCCAATTGTCATTTCTAAGTGCCTCTTGGACAGTTTTTGGTGTCTCTATGGAATTTAGTTTTGAGACAAAGGCTTGGTAAGAAGGTGATAGTTTTTCAAGGGAAACAAAATGGTTCAAGGGGGGTGTTGAGTACATTGTCTTTTTTCTTTCCTAAGGGCAATAGGCAAATCGAGATCATTAAGGCTAAAGAAATCATTGCCCTTTTTTTGTGCATCAAGATCATTAGAATTAGTACCTTTTTCTGGTTGAATGACTGGGACATGTGGAGTTTCTGGGGTCAGTTGCTTCCTCCTTGAATAGACCTTGAGTGGCACTTGAAGATCCTCCCCCTCTGAACTTTGCACATACGATTCAAATCTGGGTAACTCAGGGACAGCTTCTGGTGCAGTTTCTGAGGCATTCTTTGGGGCAATTGCTTGGGTATTTTCTGAAGTAACAGCTACAGAAAAATCTGGCATTACTGGTGCAGTGTTTGAGGCATTTTCTGGGGCTATTTTTTTGGTATTTTCTGGAGTGGCTGCTATGGAAAAATCTGATCCCTTAGTTTGGACAGTTTTGGTGGAGTTCTCTAGGATGGGAAGAGTAGGTAGGCTAGGAAAGAATTCCTCATCTTCTGCAAAGGCTCCCCTTGAAGATAAGGATTAGAAAAAAAAAAAGGTTGTTTTTCATCGAATGATACATCCATAGTGACAAAAAACCTTTTAGAAGCTGGGTGATAGCACTTATAACCCTTTTTTGTAGGAGAATAACCAACAAAGATACATTTAAGGGCTCTTGGGTCAAGTTTAGTTCTTTGATGAACATAGATATGTACAAAGGCCACACATCCAAAAATCCTTGGGGAAAAAGGTGGTTGAAACCATCAAATTTTGGAAAAAATCTAGAAAGTGTTTCAATAGGGCTAGAATAGTTAAGAATTTGAGAGGGTAGCCTATTTATGAGGTATGTAGTAGTTAGGACAACCTCTCCCTAAAATGACTTTGGAACATTCATTTGAAAAATCAACACTCTAGTGATCTCCAATAGATGCCTATATTTATGTTCGGCTATCCCATTTTGTTGGGGAGTATCATTACAAGATGAATAATGTATGATTCATTCTTTTTGGAGATAAGGTGTAAGGTATTGGTTAATGTTGAAATTTGGCATTCAAAGTTAGGGTTTTAATTTAGGAAAGTATTTTAGGAATAAAAAAGGAGAGATCATTTAGGATATTTCCTTAGGATTCAGTTTCCTAATTTTAGGGGAGAATCAAGCTAGATTGATATTTTCTTATTCAGTCATTTGTGTATATATATGTGTATGGTGTGTACCGAATAATATCAATATAAAAAGGAATTCAGAAATTCTTCATGGTATCAGAGCCAGTTTTCTGAAACCCTAATCCTTTCTGGCCGCCTCTTATTCAGGCCATCATTCATTCCGGCCAAGTCTCTCTGGCCATCTCTCAATCCGACCATCTCTCTCTGGTCATCTCTCATTCCGGCCATTAGTCCCTGTTCTCAGAGGCAAGGGAGAAAACGCTTTCCGGTCGGTCGAATCGTCGTCAGAAAACATTCATCGCCGACGACTTTTTCGGCGAACTTTCCCGATGACGTCTTTTTCCCACACTGCAAGGAGCGCCTGGAGGAGATCTCCAATTTTTCCCAAAGCATCGAAGCCAGAAAACCACCCACGCGCCGACCATGCGCGTTTTTCCGGCCGGCGACTGCATCTCATGCGCCGGCGTGTGAGGGCGCGTGAGCCACTTTCCGGCGACGCGCTTCCTCCTCTAGCCTCGCCTGACGCCGACTAGCCACCCTTCATACCTGTTTTGCCATCCGAGCCCTGCACGTGCCTCTTTTGGGGTTCTTTTGCCTCTGCGGGCCCTTCGAACAGTTTTCCGGCGTCCTCCGGCTATTTTTTTCTCAACCCCAATCCCTGCACGTGCCTTGGGAAGTGTTCTTCTACCTTTCCGGTGGTGCCACGGTTGTTTTTCTTTTCCATTAGGCCGGTATCTCTGATTTTCTTCTCTTCCCTATTTCCAGCAACCATATTCGGCTGTCTTCCTCATCTCCATGACAAAATACGGAATGGCATCATATCACAAGTATCCACCGTCACGGCACCAGAATCAGGGGGCAGTTATGAAATTCCAAACCTTGGTGGCAATGATTCCTCTCCTATTCTCATCACAGGACACAAATTAAATGGCCATAACTATTTACAGTGGTCACAATCTGTGTTGCTGTTCATTTGCGGTAAAGGAAAGGACGAGTACCTCACTGGAGAAGCAGCCATGCCAGAAACTATAGAACCGGGTTTCAGGAAGTGGAAGATTGAAAACAACATGATCATGTCATGACTTATCAATTCCATGAACAATGACATAGGTGAAAATTTCTTGCTGTTTGAGACTGCAAAGGACATCTGGGATGCAGCCAAAGAAACTTACTCCAGTTCTGAAAATAATTCAGAACTTTTTCAGGTTGAATCAACCCTACATGACTTCCGCCAAGGAGAGCAGTCAGTTACTCAGTATTACAACACACTCACAAGGTATTGGCAGCAACTTGACTTATTCGAGACTCACTCATGGAAATGTTCAGATGATGCAGCAACTTACAGGCAAATTGTGGAACAAAAGAGACTGTTCAAGTTTTTCCTAGGACTAAACAGGGAATTGGATGATGTTAGAGGCCGAATCATGGGCATTAAACCCCTGCCAAGTCTCAAGGAGGCTTTTTCAGAGGTTAGGCGTGAAGAAAGTAGAAAGAAAGTGATGATGGGATCCAAAGAGCAACCTGCCCCAACATTGGATGCCTCTGCCCTTGCTGCTCGGTCATTTAATAGTAGTGGTGGAAATCGTCAGAAACGGGATAGGCCTTGGTGTGATTATTGTAAGAAACCAGGCCATTATAAGGAGACTTGCTGGAAGCTTCATGGCAAACCGGCTGATTGGAAACCAAAGCCACGGTTTGACAGAGATGGCAGAGCACACGTGGCTGCCAACTCTGAGAGCACATCTGTTCCCGAGCCGAGTCCATTCAACAAAGAGCAGATGGAGATGCTACAGAAACTATTAAGCCAAGTTGGCAGTGGCAGTACTACCGGGATGACCTTCACTGCTAATCGAGGAGGAATGAAGCCATGGATAGTGGACACAGATGCTTCTGATCACATGACAGGAGATGCTGCCATTCTTCAAAATTACAAGCCAAGTAATGGTCATTCATCCGTCCATATTGCTGATGGTTCAAAGTCAAAAATTGTCGGGACAGGTTCCATAAAACTTACTAAAGACTTGTATCTTGACTCTGTCCTCCATGTTCCAAACTTGGATTGTAATCTTTTGTCCATTAGGAAATTGGCCCGTGATCTCCAATGTGTTACTAAATTTTATCCAAACTCGTGTGTTTTTCAGGACTTGAAATCGGGGAAGATGATTGGAAGTGCTGAATTGTGTTCTGGGCTCTACCTCCTCCCATGTGGCCAATTCTCAAACCAAGTCTCTCAAGCAAGTTGCGTACAGTCTCAGAGTATGTTAGAGTCTTTCAATTCTGTGTCAAATTCTAAGGTTAATAAAGATAGTGAGATTATAATGTTACACTATCGCCTTGATCATCCTAGCTTTGTTTACCTTGCAAAATTGTTTCCCAAATTATTTATCAATAAAAATCCAGCATCTTATCACTGTGAAATTTGTCAGTTTGCAAAGCATACTCGAACAGTATATCCTCAAATCCCATACAAACCTTCGACTGTTTTCTCTTTAATACATAGTGATGTGTGGGGTCCCTCACGGATAAAAAATATTTCTGGCACTCGATGGTTTGTGACATTCGTTGATGATCATACATGGGTAACATGGGTTTTCCTTATGAAAGAAAAGTTAGAGGTCGGACACATTTTTCAAACCTTCAATCTTATGGTTCAAAATTAATTCAATTCCAAAATTCAAGTCCTCAAGTCAGATAATGCAAAGGAATACTTTACTAGTAGTCTCAGTACTTATCTTCAAAATCAAGGCATTATCCACATAAGTTCTTGCGTTGACACCCCACAACAAAATGGGGTGGCTGAACGCAAGAATAGACATCTCTTGGAGGTTGCCCGGTGCCTTATGTTTTCATTTAATGTTCCAAACTATTTCTGGGGGGAAGCCATTCTCACAGCTACCTATTTGATTAACTGTATGCCATCCAGAGTGCTTACCTTTCAATCCCCACGTCAACTCCTCTTAAAAAAATTCCCTCACACCCGTGCAGCCTCTTCTGATTTACCACTCAAAGTATTTGGTTGCAATGCATTCGTTCATGTGTATCCTCAAAATCGTAGCAAATTTGCTCCTCGAGCCAATAAGTGCATTTTCCTAGGGTATTCTCCAACCAAAAAAGGGTACAAATGCTATTCTCCAACCAACAAAAGATTTTACACCACCATGGACGTCTCTTTCTTTGAACATGTCTTCTTCTATCCCAAATCTCATGTTTAGGGGGAGAGCATGAATGAACATCAAGTTTGGGAGTCTCTTATTGAGACTGTACCTTTTTCTCACTCAGAGTCACCAAATCCTTCCCAATCCGCGCCCACTGAGTTGTCCACACCCATGCCGTCATCAGTCCAGCCAGCCCAACTCACAAATGTTCCTTCTCCCATGACCATCCAGTCTCCCATGCCTATTCAACCTATAGCTCCACAACTTGCTAATGAGAACTTACAAGTTTACATCAGGAGGAGGAAAAGACAGGAATTAGAGCACGGATCACAGCCAACATGTGGCCAATATATTGACTCCATTTCAAGTCTACCTGAAGAGAACATAGATGAGGATAGGGCTGGAGAGGTGTTAATTCCCAGCATTGATGATTCTACTCTGCCGATTGCATTGAGGAAGGGTGTTAGGAGATGTACAGATCATCCAATTGGGAATTATGTTACGTATGAAGGGCTATCACCATCTTACAGAGCATTTGCTACTTCTCTTGATGATACTCAGGTTCCCAACACAATACAAGAGGCATTCAAAATTTCAGAATGGAAGAAGGCAGTACAAGATGAGATTGATGCACTTGAGAAGAATGGGACATGGACTATCACAGATTTGCCAGTTGGGAAGAGGCCCGTGGGGTGCAAGTGGATTTTCACCATAAAATACAAAGCAGATGGATCAGTCGAGAGATTCAAGGCTTGTTTGGTAGCTAGAGGGTTTACACAATCCTATGGGATAGACTATCAGGAGACTTTTGCTCCTGTTGCAAAACTGAACACTATCAGGATTCTTCTCTCATTGGTTGTCAATCAAGATTGGTGCTTGCAACAACTGGACATAAAAAATGCGTTTCTAAATGGTGTCCTAGAAGAGGAAGTCTACATGGAAATACCACTTGGTTTCGAAGGAAGTATGACCATAGTTTTAAAAGGCTCAAGGCGCACCAAGGCGCAAAGTAGTCCTGGAGCCTGAGGCGCAAGGCGCATCTAAGGCGCGGGCTTTAGTGAAGTGAGGCGCACCCTAATTTACATATATATTTTTATATAATATAATCAAATTTAACAATCATTTATTTGTCCTAAACACATAAATCATCAAATATCATCCAAAACTTCAATTTAATAAACAAAAAACATAAAAATAAAGAACTCCAAGCATAAAAACAAATCCAAATCCATATTGCTAATTGCCTAATACATATCCAAATCCAAAGTTTCCAAACCTAAAGGTCCAAAACATGAAATTTGTCCACAATTCAAAAACATCATTAACAAACACTTAAATCACAAATTTGTCCACAACAAGCAATCATCACTCCTCCTCTAAATCAACAAAATCATCATCATCATCATTTCCATCACCACATTTGTAGCCTTCCCCATCTTCTTCATCTGCTGAATCAACCATGTCTCCATCTTCATCTTCATCTATTAGTGAATAAGAAGGCAAAGTTCTAGAACTTGAAGCTATCCCCCTTGTTGGTGGTATTATGCTTGAGCTTGCTCTAGCTCTAGCTCTAGTATCAAACCTAGCCTCCTCAGCTTCAGCAGCTCTAGCAACATCACCCCATGTCAAATTGTCATCATCAAATACAAAATCATCTTGTGCACCTCCATGAGAATCCTCATCTTCCATTCTCCCTATCAACCATTCATTGCTATCGTCTATATCTTTCAAGGAAATTGGGTCAATGGTGCTACGTTCATTGTATCTTCTCTTCAAGGCTCGATTATACTTGATGTACACCAAATCATTCAAGCGTTGATGATCTAACCTATTTCTCCTCTTGCTATGAATCTGCAAAAATTCATAAGCTCATAAATATATTTTAAAGTTTTAACTTTTAAGTTACATTCAAGACTCTATTAGACTATTACTTGTAATTATTTTGGATTTGGTCACTCACATTTTCAAAGATGCTCCAATTCCGTTCACAACCTGATGCACTGCATGTTAAGTTGAGGACTTTCATTGCAAACTTTTGCAAATTTGGAGCTGAAGCTCCATATGCAGCCCACCATTCAGCTGTAGTATAGATATTAACAATTTAGTGAAACCATTCACCTATTTTAGCAAAAATACAATCTAATCATTTAAATAAACAAAACTAAATAACTAACCTGGTGCTCTAGTCTTTCTTGTCCTAACAGCTAACTCATTCCCGAATAGTCCTTGGGCATTTGTGAACAAACTCACTTCGGCCACAACTTTTTCTTGCTTAGCAGGGTCTCTTGTTAGCCTTAAGATGCATTTATACAAATCACTCATAATCTCGGCATCATGCTCTATTTCTGGCTTATCATAGAAGAATTCCGGGTTCAAAAAGTACCCTGCTGCATGCAAAGGCCGATGAAGCTGAATCTCCCACCTCTTATCAATGATGTTGAAGATTTCTTTGTACTTCTCTTCATTTCCATTAAAACTTCTCACAATTGCATCCTTAGCTCTATTCATGGCCTCATAGATGTATCCCATAGGAGCTTTTTTTTCACCATCAACCAAACGAAGCACACGAACTAGGGGACCCGAAACCTTTAAGCAAAACACAATAGTGTTCCAAAATGAAGGCATTAGAACTATGTTGGCTATAGTTTTCCCCTTCTGCTCTTTTGCCCATTTACTATCTGACCAATCTGAGCTTGTAAACATCTTCCTCAAATTGTTTTTTTGTTCATGCAATCGCGATAATGTGATAAAAGCAGTTGCAAACCGAGTCTTAGCAGGCCTAAGCAATTCCCTTTGTCCAGTAAACCGCCTCATCATGTTGAGTAGCCCTGAGCGATTATAAATATACCCATTTAGTGATATAGCCCTCTCCAATGTCCTCTTGATGTTTGGTAGCTTTCCAATATCTTCCAACATCAAGTCAAGGCAATGTGCAGCACATGGTGTCCAATACAAATGTGGGCGCTTTAATTCTAACAACCTCCCTATATGAAATTGTAGATAATAAATTTACATAAGTTCTCAAGATAAATAATTCAAATTTTAAAAGTAAATAAAAATTCAAGAAATAGTATTTATTACCTGCCATCACATAACTTGAGTGATTATCTGTTATAACTTGAATAACATTCTCCTCACCAACTTGCTCTACCCATTTGTCAAGTAACTCAAACATCTTTTCTCCCGTCTTAATCATTGAAGAAGCATCAATGGATTGCATGAACATGGTTCCCTTTGAACAATTAACCAAAAAGTTCACCAAAGTTCTCTCTTTCCTATCGGTCCATCCATCCGACATAATTGAACATCCATTTTTCCCCCATTCCACCATATGATCTTTCATCAAATCTTTTGTGAGAGCCAATTCTTTCTTAAGGTTAGTAACTCTTACCTCATGAAAAGTTGGTCCCTTCATACCCACACCATATTGGCCAATAGCCTCAATCATTGGTTGGAAACTCGGATATGTGACTGCATTAAATGGAATAGCAGCCTCATACATCCATCTTGTGATAAGCATGCAAGCTCTTTCTCTTGCTTCCTTTTTGTAGGCATCATTGATGGTAGTTTGATTCATCTTTCCACTCTTTCGATTTTGAACAACCATCTCTGCATTAGGAGTGAAAAAATGATCCATAGGACCTTTTTGTCTTGGTTTTTTTGAAGAAAACGTCCCACCACCACTTCCTCCTCGGTTACTACCTCCACTAGAAATGTTGGTGACATTCGTTCTACTATTAATCTCCTCACCAATATCTTCATCTTCCAAACCAAACAAATCTTCATTAACATATTCGCTCCCCATATTCATTTGCTCTTTTTGATTTTTCTTGGAACTCATATACTCTTCCATTTCTTCTCTAACATGTTCCGGACATTTTCTACACTTTTTAGCATTTCTATATCCACCAACAAGATGTTGTTTGTGTCTATATATGCCTCCTTTGGTTACTTTATCACAAAAAATGCATATGATGGTGTTCAAATCTTTTTCATTAACCAAACGACCATATTTCCACCCCGGATCTCTTCTTCCACTTGCACTAGAGTCCACTTGAGTTTCACTCTCATTATCCATCTTGCAAACAAATTATCTATACTCCACAATAAAATAATTATAATTAAATTAAGAAAAAAAATTGAAAAAAAAATGCATATCACATTAACAACAAATATGCATGAGAGTGCTTTTTATTTATTTATTTTTATTTTGTAAAATTTTTATGTCAAAAACTCAAAATATAATATTTATATTTAAAAAAAAAAATTACCAATGAGAGTTATGAGATAAGAATGGAAAAAAAATGCAGAAAAGTGAAGAAAAAAGAAAAATACCGAGGTCCGGAAGGTATGTGACTATTTCCCCTTTATTTTTCTCCTATTTTCCCCCTATTTTTCTTCTTCTTTTTCTTCTTCTTCTTCACTTCTCCAGCACGGAAGAGGCTAGGGCAATGAATGGAGTGGTCTCGGGTTGAGAGAGACCAGAAAAGGGGGCTGGATGGAAGGAACAGGCCAAAACGGCGTCGTTTTGGCCTGTTTTTTTTTTTCTAAAGAACAGGGTCCAAAACGACGTCGTTTTGGTCCCTGTGCACTTAAGTGACCAGGGTCCAAAACGACGTCGTTTTGGTCACTGTGCACTTAAGTGACCAGGCTCCAAAACGACGTCGTTTTGGTCCCTGTGCACTTAAGTGAACAGGGTCCAAAACGGCGTCGTTTTGGGCCCAGAAAATTAAAAAAAAAATTAGGGCTCCCCCCGTCTCTGCAACTCGACTGGAGGAGGAAGAAGAAGAAGAAGAAGAAGAAGAAGAAGAAGGAGGAGGAGAAGGAGAAGGAGGATCGCGTACCTGGTCTGGCCGTCGGAGGCGACTCGGGCGACCGCCTCGCGCCTTGCTGGAGGCGAGCGCCTTGCGCGCTTAAGCGGCGCCTTCGTGAAGGGGCGTCGCCTCCCTTCAGGCGAGGCGCCGGAGGGTGGCGTCGGGCCGTCCCGAGCCTAGGCGCGCCTTAGGCGCGCCTTTCAGAACTATGAGTATGACAAAGAATCAGGTTTGCAAACTCCAAAAATCCTTGTACAGCCTTAAACAATCTCCCCGAGCCTGGTTTGATAGATTCACAAAGGCAGTCTTGAAGCTGGGCTACAAACAAGGTCAGGCTAATCATACTCTATTTGTCAAGAAGTCTCATGCCGGGAAAATGGCCATATTGATAGTCTATGTCGATGATATTATTCTATCTGGGAATGATATGGAGAATTACAGAATTTGAAGAAGTATTTGTCAGAAGAGTTTGAAGTTAAAGACCTTAGAAATTTGAAATATTTCCTTGGTATGGAAGTGGCTAGATCAAGGAAGAGAATTGTAGTCTCTCAAAGAAAATACATACTCGATCTTCTTAAGGAGACCGGTATGCTTGGATGCAAACCAATTGATACTCCTATGGATAGTCAGAAGAAACTTGGTATCGAGAAAGAGAGTACACCGGTAGACAGGGGGAGATATCAGCGACTCGTCGGACGCTTGATTTATCTCTCACACACTCGGCCAGATATTGGTTTTGCAGTGAGTGCTGTAAGTCAATTCATGCACAGCCCCACTGAGGAACACATGGAAGCAGTCTACAGGATTCTTAGATATTTAAAAATGACACCAGGGAAAGGTCTATTCTTCAGAAAAACAGAGAATCGTGACACTGAAGTATACTCAGATGCGGATTGGGCAGGAAACATCATTGACAAGTGGTCCACTTCTGGATACTGTTCTTTTGTCTGGGGAAATCTTGTTACCTGGAGGAGTAAGAAGCAATCAGTTGTAGCCAGAAGTAGTGCAGAAGCTGAGTACAGAGCACTAGCACAGGGAATCTGTGAAGGGATTTGGATAAAAAGGGTTCTTAGTGAACTGGGACAAACGAGTTCATCTCCGATTCTGATGATGTGTGATAATCAGGCAGCTATAAGCATAGCAAAGAACCCCGTGCATCATGACAGGACCAAGCACGTTGAGATTGACAGACACTTCATCACAGAGAAGGTGACTAGTGAGACGGTTCAATTGAACTACGTTCCTACCAAGCACCAAACCGCAGACATCCTCACCAAAGCTTTACCTAGGCCTAACTTCGAAGACCTAACTTGCAAGCTGGGATTATATGATATATATTCTCCAGCTTGAGGGGGAGTGTTGAAATTTGGCATTCAAAGTTAGGGTTTTAATTTAAGAAAGTATTTTAGGAATAAAAAAGGAGAGATCATTTAGGATATTTCCTTAGGATTCAGTTTCCTAATTTGAGGAGAGAATCAAGCTAGATTGATATTTTCTTATTCAGTCATTTGTGTATATATATGTGTATGGTGTGTACCGAATAATATCAATATAAAAAGGAATTCAGAAATTCTTCAGTTAAAATACTCTTTTCCATTGTCTAACCTTATTCCGAAGACCTTGGCATCAAATTGATTTTTTAGCATGTTTTGAAAAATGGGAAAGATTATGCTAACCTCGGATTTTTGTTTCATGAGATATACCCAAGTAAATCAAATACAATCATCAACAAACAAAACAAACCAGCTTACTCCAGAAATGCTATGAACTTTAGTAGGTCCCCAAACATCCGTATAAATCAAATTAAATGGAACTAAACTTTTCTTATTACTTAAAGGAAAAGACAACAGTGTTGTTTAGCATACTCACAAACATCACAATGGAAGTTTTGAACATTTAGTTTTTCAAACATATTAGGAAATATTTTTTTCAACAATAAAAAAGGAGGATGACCAAGACGAAAATGGGATAACCAAACTTGTTCCTCGGCTAGAGTATGATGTTTTGATAAATACGTACGAGGAGTAGGACATGTTGTGCCACTTTCAGCTTCAAGGAGAAACAATCCCCCTTCTTCTCTAGCATGCCCAATCACTTTCCTGTAAGAAGGTCCTGAAAAGAACATTCAGATTGTGTAAAGTTGACTGAGCAATTTAGGTCCTTAGTAATTTGAGGAATAGACAACAAATTTACTGATAGTTTTGGAACATGTAAGACATTTCTTAATGTCAGAGAAGATGTTAAGAAGACATCTCCTTGACCAGCCACAGTTACTAAGGTACCATCAGCAATTTTGATCTTTTGATATCCCAGGCATGGAATGCAATTAGAAAAGGCTTTTGAAGAATTGGCCATATAGTCTGAAGCCCCTGAATCAATGATCTAGGAAAACTGAATTTTAGAGGCACTCAAAGAGAAGGAATACTTACCTATTTGAGCAAAATGAGTATGTCCCTCAGGTTTTTCTAGTTTGGAAATGAATCTTTTAAGTTTGTCAATTTCCTCCTTGTTGAGCTCCATTTCTTGGCCAAAGCTTTCTTCCTGCTGTTTTCCTCCAATTTCAGCAAGATTGGCTTGTGATTTATAGCCAGAATTAACCCCTTTACCCTCATTCCCCTTGAAGAAATTTAGGGGCTTGCCATGGAGGCTTCCCGCATGTCTCCCTTGTGTTCCTATTTTTCTTGCAATAGCTGCACCGTAAGGAGTCTTTCTCACTTGTTTTCTTCCCTTCATTTCTATCAGAGTTTGCAGCATTAGCCGCAACACTTCCTTCATTTCCACTTGGTTTTGAGATGGCTAAAGCAGATCAGTCCATGGTGTTTCCCTTTTCTAACATTATATTTCTCTTTCCTTCTTCTCCTCTTAACTGTTGCAAAGCCTTCGTTTAGAGATGGCAGTGGCTCTTTCCCAAGAATTTGGACTCGTAGTTGATCCAATTCCACATTCAAACCTGCCAAGAAATCATACACCCTCTCATTCAATGAACTCTTGATGCATTGCTGCATCTATGCTGCAGTTCATTCTTAAATTCTTTTATTGATCAAGTTCAAGCCAAAAACTTTTAATATCATTGTAGTACTCAGTTACGGAAAGAATACCTTGTTTGGTGTTGTGAATCCTTGTCTTTAGTTCATATGTTTGGGCTGCATCCCTTACCTTAGAATAGGTATGACACACGGACTCCCAAATTTCCTTGCCCGTTGAGAGAAACATGCATGTACGGTTTATCTCTGGTTGTATAGAGTTCCAAAGCCATGACATGATTTGAGAGTCTTCTTCATCCCACACGACAAACCTTGGATCATCCTTACAACAGGTCCAATGAGATGGCTTAACTTTCCTTTGCCCTTAATATAAGTCTTTACCAACTGTGACCACTCTAAATAATTTCCCCCATTGAGTTTGAAGGATCCTACTATGTTCTGGAATTCAGCAAGTGGTGTTGATTATTGGATTGTGGTTTGGCTCAATATTGAAGAATCAACCTCTGAAGTGTTTGACATTATGAGGGGAAGAAGGGATATGAAAGTAAAAAAAAATAGGGGCAATGAAGGCCTAATCTGAAGCAATGTTTCTAATAGAGGGTCAAAAACTACTGGGATATGATATGAAAAAAATTCCTGGCAATCAAGGCACGGGACATTGGAATGCTAGTGATTAGGCAAAGCAAATTCTAGCTTTGATACCATGTTCTTATTAAGATCTAAAACCCTTTTGTGAAATGATTTCTGCTACCTTTTTTGTGTAGGATTACATATGAATATATTCAAAATAATTGTATAGAAATAGCCTAGGATATAATGCCTAGGATCATGCTATCAAAGATAAATAAGATAACTGAAGAATGCTAAGAAAGGAAAAAATCCTAGGAGATTCTATGTACAATTATACAATTATTATAGCTTATATGGGCTGGAAAAATATTCAATAATTTGCCACACAATCTGCCATAATTTCCAACTCGCAAATTTTCCAACAGGAATCAAAACCCTTGCTAAATTGATATTCCATATTATTTTTTCACCCACTAAAAACTTAATGCAAAGTAATAAAGTAATAAAGTAATATGCATTTCAGCAAGCCTAACATCCCAAAGCCTAGCAAAACCTCATAACGACATAAAGTAAGACATACATACACACACACACACACACACACACACACACACACACACACATATATATAGATATCTTAGAAACATTTGGCTGATCTGAGCAATTTTCACAGTTCTTTGAGTTTACGTGGATCAACTCTTCACGAGGCTAGAACCATTCAATATTTGCATGCTTTCAGGTTTACGTGGACACAGTGGGAGATGCAGAGAAGTATAGGCTTAAACTGTCTGAAAGATTTCCTGCTGTAAAATTTGTTGTTGCAAAGAAAGCTGATAGTCTTTATCCAGTTGTAAGTGGAGCAAGCATAGTTGCAAAGGTGATCAACTTCCTTTTTAAACTTCCCCGTCAAGGTCTTCATATTCTCATTGTTATCCTTTTTTTTTATTGTTCAGGTGACAAGAGACCGAGCCCTACGAGATTGGGTTCTGGTTGAAACTGCTGAAAATATGCATAGGAACTTTGGATCCGGATATCCTGGAGGTGAAAAGTTTCTCTTAGGTTTATGTGGAGCTTTGGAATGGTTATTGAGTTGAAAATGGATGTCTGTTGAAAGCATAAGAAGAAAACTTGTTTTGTTTTCATGTTTTTAGATCCTGAAACTAAGTCCTGGTTGCAACATCACAAACACTTGGTATTTGGATTTCCGACTCTGGTTCGTTTCAGTTGGGCTACATGCACTGCCTACTCCAAAGACATTGTTGAAGTACTATGGTGAGTCCTCAATTTACATTTACTTGTCAAGTTCCGTCTCCACAAGATTTGGTTTAATTGTTAGTATGGTAGTCTATGCTTTCATGTACTAAATGTAGAATTGTGATTTTAGCAATCACCACCATTACTCCTGATATATTGGCAAACACCTCATGAATGAATTGAAGGCAATTTAAAACTGGTAAATCCATTAGTTGCTGGAACTAGAAGTTATGATGTCTGGTGTTACTTATTATTGTCAATAATGTCGAAAATCAGACACAGTTTTGAGGTAGGGGTAATAATGGAAAATGACTACTTTTCCTTTGTGTTAGATCTAGGCTATGAGAAGTGTTTTTAAGCAGAGAGACTTGATCAAATGCATCAAAACAATCACTCAAACCTCTCCAAGGGGAAATATGAAGCCCCTTGTAGCAAAAAAATCTGCATCTGGGTTGGTTGTGTATTTGGAAACCAACTTCCATGTGGCATCCCCAGATTTATGGAAATATCCATAATCTCCCTCGTGAGATGAGCATAGTGCCAAGGCGTCTGATTCCCAAAAGGTAGCCGATAAATCACAACCAGAGAATCACTCTTAATAAGCAAACATCTCAACCTTCAAGCTTGAAGGTTTGTTCAAGCTCTCTATCAAGGCTAAAGGCGGCCTCTCCATCATCACTTGGTTTGGTGATGACCATAATCTCACCCCCTCTGCATCTGAACAGTCATCCCAAGGAAGTAGAGGTCAATGCAATGATGACGACTTCACGTCTAGGACCACCTGCTCAAGTAGGGTGCATATCCACCAAAATGGAGTTCAGGTTTAAAACAGAAATTTCAGAGAGAAGAGATGAAGAAAGAACCAGCTCAAAAAACAGAGTCTAGACAACACTTTATTTATAAGAGAGTTTGAGGTAACAAACTGTACAGGTGGCAGTAGCAAGGAAACTGAAGAAATAAATAAATGAAGGCCCTAACTAATTACACGTATTAGTGCTTTATCATCCCCCCGCAAGCTGATCGGGCTGGGAAAAGGGCTGTCAGCTTGGTCCTGAGACTTTGGAAGCATTGTATAGGAAGGGGCTTGGTAAATATGTCAGCCAGTTGTTCCTTTGGAGTGAAATGAACTTGAAGAGACTTGTTGACAACACGCTCTCAAATAAAATGAAAATCAATTTCAATGTGTTTGGTCCGAGCATGGAGAATAGGATTAGCAGCGAGCTGAGTGGCACTGAGATTATCACAGAGCAAATCAGGGGACAAAGGAAGGGAAAGATGAAGTTCAGTAAGAAGTGCTTCAATCCAAATTAACTCAGCAGTTGCATTAGCGAGACCGTGATATTCTGACTCTGCACTAGACCGTGAAACAACACATGGCTTTGAAGATGGAGTGGAGATAGGCTTACAATCGAACATGGAGGCACGATGAAGGAGGTCAGAAATATACTTCTGTTGAGATAAATGCAGCGTAGAAGCAGTAGAAGTCACTTGGATTCCCAAAAAATAAGATAAAGCACCTAAATCCTTCAAGGGAAAGTGTTGATTAAGCCGGCAAATAAGAGAACCCAGAAACTAAGAATCGCTACCCGTGACAATGATGTCATCGACATAGATCAAGAGAATAGTAATGGAGGAGCCAAAATAAAGAACAAACAGAGAGGTGTCAGATTTGGAGCTAGAGAATCCCCATTGAAGTAAGCAATTGCTAAGCTTGTTGTACCAAGCACGAGGACTCTGTTTTAGACCATAGAGTGACTTGTTGAGCTTACAAACATGAGTTGTTGCGGTAGAGGAAATAAAACCAATAGGTTGCTTCATAAAAACATCTTCAGCCAAGTCACCATTTAAGAAAGCATTGTGAACATCCAAATGCTTTAAAGACCAATAGAAGGTAAGAGCTAAGCTGAGCACAATCCGAATAGTCGTGGGCTTAACAATGGGGCTAAATGTTTCAAAATAATCCAACCCATGAGTTTGATGAAAGCCTTTAGCCACAAGGGGAGCTTTGTAGCATTCCACTGACCCATCAGGTTTTAATTTAACCTTGAAAACCCATTTACAACCAATAACCTTTTGTCCAAGTGTTGGGGGAACTAAAGTCCAGGTATTATTGTTCAAAAGTGCCTAAAATTCAGTGTCCATAGCCTGTCACCAATGAGCATGCCTTGCAGCCTGGTGATAAGCAGTTGGTTCAAAGAGATCCAACTCAGATGGAGCACCATAGTCAGCAAGTAGGAGTTTAGGCTTATAAATTCTAGCCTTGGAGCGAGTAACCATTGGGTGTGTATTGACAAGGCCCTGTAAGTCAACAATAGGAGTAATTGGTGATATCTCTATGGAGTTCATGATCTAAGAGTCCTATGAGGAAGAGGGGAGAGAAGAAGAGGATGGAGAGAGGGAGGATACAGGATTATGAGGAAGAGAAGATGGATGAGAAGGCGAAGGAGGAGGAGAAAAAGAAGCTGAAGGTAGAGAAAAAGGAAGAGAAGGAGGTTGGTGAGTTGGAGATGAGAAAGAAGGAGAAGAGGAAGAATGAAAAGGAAAAGACAGCTCATTGAACACAACATGGCAAGAGATGTAAACATGACCAGTGTCCTTTTGAAGGCAAAGGTAACCCTTATGATGGGAGCTAAACCCAAGGAAGACACATTCAATAGAGCGAAATTGGAGCTTACTTTGATTATAGGGCCGGAGAAAGGGAAAACAAGCACAACCAAAAACACAAATTGAGTCATAGGAAGGGCGAGAGTGATAGAGCAACTCAAATGGTGTTTTGTTGGAAAGAACTGGTGTAGGCAGCCTGTTAATAAGATAAACAGCAGATTGAAAGGCGTAAGGCAAAAAGGATAAAGGTACAAAGACATGAGCAAGTAAGGATAGGCCTTTTTCAACAACATCATGATTCTTTCGTTCGACCCTCCAATTTTGTTCAGGAGTAATAGGACATGGATGATGATGAATGATACCTAGGTTGGTAAGAAACGGTTTAAGGGGTCAAAATTCCCCACCTAATCTGTTTGCAAGGTCTTAATGGTTCTGCTGAATTGTGTCTGAATGAGTTGTTTAAATTTAAGGAAGTAGGAGAAGGTGTCACTTTTATTATTTAACAAGTAAAACCAAGTGAAGCGTGTATGATTATTGATAAACAAGAGAAAATATTTTAAGTGACAGAAGCAATAGGGGATGGTCCCCATAAATCAGAATATACTAAATCAAAAGGTTTCATTGCTCGAGATTCTGAAAGTACAAAGGGCAAACGATGGCTCTTGGCCAATTGACAGGAAGAACAAAAATGTTCAGAATTCGAAAATCTCAAATTGCAGGACTGTAGAACTTGACGAACTACTTTAGGAGAAGGATGGCCAAGACGATTATGCCACAACACAACTTGATTTTGTTGAGACAGAAAGGCTTGAGCAGGAGGAGCTGGGAAGAATTGAGTTGAGGGAGATGAAGACACGGAACTGGAAGTGAGAGTGGTAGGCTGAGCAAGTTTGTAAAGACCATGCTCAAGATGGCCCTGGAGGAGGAGTTGTTTCGTTTGCTGGTCCTTCACAAGAAAGAAAGTGGGGTAAAACTCAACAAATGCTTTATTGTCAGGACAAAGTCTAGTGACACTAATAAGCTGTTTAGAGATCTCAGGAGTATGAAGCACATGATTTAAATGTATGGGGTTTCACAGAACTATGTAACAAAGCATGACCAATATGAGATATACCAATTTGCTTATCATTGCCTACCAGAGCATGATCACCACTTGAGTACTGCATTGCATCAGTCATGTGCCCAAATTCAGGGGTAAAATGGTGTGTGGCCCCTGAATCCATATACCAAGAATTGTCAGATGATTGAGAGAAAAGACCTGTTGGTGCAGCAGAAGTAGTGAGCATTGCTGAGATTGGAGAACTCGTTTGGCCAGGACCATTTGGATTGAAGGCTGCTGCATTTGGGAAAACTGGTGGGTGATAAGTCAGGTTTGTCCTGTGATAGCCATTAAGGGCAATATGACCTGATTTGCCACAAATTTGACATTGAGGTATGCAGTTATTGTAACCTGGTTGACGAGGCTGTAAAAAAGAAGTGGTATTGGGGTGTTTGCCCAATAAACCTGGGAAGCTATTTGGGCGAGGATGCAGAGAGTGATTATATAGTGTGGTTTGATGTATGGAAAGGAGTTAGGCATTTGTGGTTGTTTGGGATAATGCTGGTAATGATTTTTCTGGTTTTTCTTGTTTCCTAGATAGGTAGTGACATTAGCTTGGGGAAAATTCAAGTTCTGGTCCACAGATCGCTGAGAAAGCCTATACTCATAAGTGTGCAGTAAGCTGTGAACCTCTTGAAGAGAAGGTCTATCAGATCTATTGTGAATAGAAGTGACAAAATTGTCATATTCTTCAGGTAATCCCTCTAGAAAACGAGTGAGCTTATCTCTGTAGGATAGAGGTTCTCCAATAATAGCAAATTTATCAAACACAAATTTAAGTTGAGACAAATACTTAGAGGAATATCAATCTTCTTAATTCACTGTAGCTGAGAGTTTAAACTCATTACCGTGGCTATGGAGGGCGATTCATACTCTTCATTCAGTGATGCCCAAATGTCACGAGCAGTAGAATATTCGACGATCTGCCCAACCATCCCTGGAGTTAGAGGTGAATAGATCCAACTCATTACTAACCGATTCAGACGCTCCCACTGCACAAATTCAGGATTTACTTGTCGGCGAGCTGCATCGAGATATTTGGGTGGACTGGACTGATCTGGATCTATGAAATCTTCCAGCCCATTTGCTATAATCACGTTGAGAAGTTGATTCTTCCATAACAGCAGATTTGTCTTGTCCAATTTGATAGAGAGGGATTGAGAAAGGGAAGGTGAAGGTAAGGTCATTTGGTTTATTTGTGGAGCTGGGTTTTGGTTATTATTTGTGGTGGTGTTGGAATTGCTTGCAGGAGTAGGAGGAAAGGTCGACATGGTTGGATATAACTTTCTCTGATACCAAAATGGAGTTTAGGTTTAAAATAGAAATTTTAGAGAGGAGATGAAGAAAGAACCAGCTCAAAAAACAGATTCTGGACAACATTTTATTTATAAGAGAGTTTGTGGTAACAGACTGTACAGGTAGCAGCAGCAAGGAAACTTAAGAAATAAAAAGAGGAAGGCCCTAACTAATTACACGTATTAGTGCTTTATCACACCATGACAAGGGAACTACATCCACAAACACTTTGATAAAAAGGACGTCAGCAAAGCATAATAACTATAGTATCTAGTCTGATAAATTTCTTCTTGAAAATCCTTGTATTCCTCTTGGTCCAGATCTCCCATAAAGTAGCTAGGATAGCACAAACCCTCAGCACTTTGGTCCTTTTCTTATCAAGCCCCCTAAAGAAATCACCATCATCTCCAAGATGTTCTAGGGTTCAAGCCAATAATACCAGTGGAAGAAAATAACTCACCAAAGAGCTTAAGAATTAAGGTCATGCATGGATAACCATCAAAAGCATTGCAATTGAGTGTAGAATAAAATTTTGAGAAGTGGGAGTTGATTGCATGAGGCCAGATCCACCACATCTGAAAAGTCCATATTGGGGTAAATTGTCTTAATTTTCTGTCATCTCTTGGTAAGAAGTTTTTTTATATTGAGCTAGGGTGTTCTTTTACATGGAGAGAAGATAAATCATATGAGAGAGTAATGTTATTCTTAAGTTACTTGTTTTTACTTTAGATTATTCATTTTATGTATAGGATAGTGATAGAAGACTGCAAGTATTCTTTTGCTTCCACTTTCCATTGGCTTTGAAATTTGATTTCTTGTTTCTCATCTATCACAACTACATAAGTTTGTCTTGTGTACCAGGATGCAACTCGGGCATACTGGGTCAACCAAAGCAACCTTAACATGAAGCTCATTTACCTAAAAACCAATCCAACTCGATGTTCAAACCAAGTCACCTAACCCAAGCTTTTTTTTTTTTTTGCTAAACATATTTTCAGGTTGGTTGGTTGAGTTGAGTGGATTTGTGGACTGATTATAATATCAGATTTTGTTGGATTGGGTTTTAGCTAAAAAACAGACTGTTGGATTTTACATCTATTTAATAAGGAATTGACTATTAATCAAATCTATATTAAATTATCTTACTATCAATCTGCATTAGACTGTATTTAACTCTGTGTTGATTATCGGATTTCTGTACCCAATATAAGAATGGATGACCAAAATGCATTAATAGAAAATCAACGTATAAAACTAATAACTATGATATGAACTTTAATCTCTGTTTCAGTAAATCTTTTGTTGATCAACCCTAAATTTATCAAATCAAAAACTACAGATAACATCCATTTCACTAGAAGTCTAAAACCTTTCCAAATTAATGACATGTATTATTATCTATGCATATAAATATTTTATGTGCTAAATTCAAGTACTTTCAATGCTATGGTTTTTTATTAGGGAGGCTGATAAAGTTGATGAAGACGGTTCCACTAATAGGAATGGTAAGCGGCAGTTAAAATTGAGCAGTGCTGGTTTCATTGAAAGCAAGAGGAAGAGCGAAGAAATTGAATCGAGTGGTAAAGGTCGTTGCAAGTTTTTTCAGGCACGTAAACTTGAGCAACTTACTCAGTTCTGAGGACAAGGTTTAATTTTCAATGTTGTAATTCTTTCTATTAGTTTTTATACTCTATTATAACATTTTATACACTTGTTATCCTCATTCTGTTATTAGTTCCCAAGATTAAGATCAATGGTTCATTAGATTAGGTCATAGTTAAATATTCTTGTTGCAGAGTCCACATGTAGTTTTACCTATCAAAAAAAAAAAAAAAAAAAGTCCACATGTAGTTTTGCATAACTGTTTTATGAATCAGCTCAGAGTGTTGCAAAGATTGTCCCAAGGTTGTCCCCTTGTATTCAAGCTTTCTATAGGAGTAGGCCTGGCCTAAAGTCAAATACTTTAGCCAACAAACAGGCATAAAGCTTGTCAAATACTTGAAGGAATTTTGACGGAATATGAAGGAATACAGACCCACCCATGTTTCCATTCTCTCCTGTCAGCGTCTACACTTTGGTCACCACCACTACCACCACCCTGTACCCTGTATTAAGTAGAGTATGTCAAATCAAATCCACTGTAATTTCATCTGTTTCTTTTTCTGGAGGTGTACTGTAAGTATATGGTATTGTTATGAGTTCCTTGACAGACAAACCATCTGCTTCTTTGAAGGTTGTTATTCGATGAATTGGCTTTACGTTTTGAGATGGGGAACAATCGAGGATAGGACCCCCGTATAAGAATAAAAGAAGCTTGAATACAAGGGGACCGATCTTACCAGCGGGACATGTAAGATGCTTCCCTATGGCATTAACTTTGGCAGGTCACTGGGGACTAAAAACATCATGCCTGAAAGGATGTAAGGTAGGAAAGAAAATCTTGTGTGATTATAAACAGTAAGACTAGTCCTCAAATCAAGAACGGGTAGTAAGCCAAATTACTCATAAGGAAGGTACGACAAATTATGGTACATATCCCTTTAAGCTTATAAGTGGAGGGCATTATGACATTTTACTAATTAATAGATGAGTATGGTCAATTAATTAATAAGAAATATAACGTGAAATACATATGATGGTTATAGCATTTATGATAAAAGAACGAGAAAATACATGAGTAGATAATTTAAGTGGATCAATGAAAATGAATTAAGTATATTTTTATTTTATTTTTTATCAAAAATATATAAAGAAAATTTTAATTTACTTTTTAAAAGAATGTTATAAAAAGGTATATCTTATAGACAAAAATCTTCAATAGCTCTCTATTATTTATCAAAAAGGTATAGAGGAATGACCACTTCGATTACAATTATTTATAAAAGAAATATACTAAAAAAAATCATTTTATTCTTCAAGATATTTTTAGAAAATTTTAATTATTGACAAAAAGCGACTAAAAGAAACACCTATTTTATCTTTATATAAATGTTAAAAAATACACTAGTTTAATAAAAGCTAATTAATACGCTTTACTCTCAAATTGTTTCAACAAAACTTATTAATAATATCTTATTCCAAATCTATTTAAAGAACATTTCTACTGAAAATTATCTTATGTCTAAATTAAACTTAAAACAAGAGAATTTATATTTTCATTCACCTAATCACTCTACTACACATGAATACTATTTACATTCGCTTTAAAACATTAATTCTATTAACATATATTTGCATAAAAAATTTCAATATATCTTAAACTCTCATAATTATTTTCTTTTGCACCTGTCTTCTGCTTTGTTCTCTCAATTTTTTTTCTCAACAACAAACCTTAGGGCAAAATCCTTTCTTCAAAACATGTTTGTTCACAAAAAAAAATATTTAAGATAAGTTCAAAGTTAATTTCAATATATATATATTCAATCCACACATTAATGTTATGTTTGTCCTATGAATATATTTTAGTGCTTATAATTTATATAAATTTTGACTAAAATCTATTGTAAAGATAGTTAAAAAAAATTATGAATAGTAAAAAGTGTTTGAGTGAATTTTTTTCAAAGAAAAAAGTAGAATAGAAATGAAAAAAATAAAAAACAATCAATTTTGTAGTGTCTAAACCTACAAGACCAAACAACAAAAATATGTTTGAAAGTATAAATTCAAGCCTTATGGTTTGGGAGCTTAAAGGTTTTTTCATTATTTCTGATTATTTTTGTCCTAAAACAAATTTTAAATCAGGTTGATGGGTGGAGATATTTAGTGATAGCAAATATAAACACTCTTAAAACAAATCTCCAAAAAGAAAAAAGAAAAAAAATCAAAACAATCTCTAATTTATTTTCAGAAAAATCCTGTTAAAGTTACTTTCAAAAAATCTTTACAAAATTATAATTTTATGCATGCCTAAATTATTACTTTTAGGTTCCTCTAAATAGGCATTTTATCCTTACATAATTTTCGGAACAAATGCCAATTATTAACTGAAAATATCAAAAGAATCCAATTTTATGCTAATTTCTTTTTTTTAAAAAAAAAATCCTATTGAAATTTACAAATTATAATTTTATGTCTACATTATTTAAGAAAACTTCAATGAATGACAATTTTACCCCTAAATTAATTTTAAAACAAATCTCAATTATTTATTTTAAAAATGCGAAAAAGAATTATCCTAATTTATTTTAAGAAAATTTTTAGTAGATATGAAACTCTATTTTCTCTGCATTAACCATTTCCTCTATTTTCTCTACATTAACCATTTCCTAGAGATGCAATTTTGTAGGAGTTATGATGCCAACTCATCTTGGTAGTTTGTTAGCAACTTATAACTTCAACTATAAACGAGATTTTCTCTCTTTTGAGTTTTATTGCAATTTTCATTTTCCTTTTCTAACTTACAAAACATATAGTGTTGGATGATTCTTCTCTCCATGAGTGGCTAGGCTTTCCTTTAAATTCAATAATGTTGTGTGGATTCATTATATAAACTACAAGATAATTTGAGTTAAAATTATGACTTAATTGAGTAAATTGACAATTAGAATGATGAATTATATCTTAAGGGTATGTATGGTGCTCTCTACCGTCCAACATGACTCATGTTGAGACAGTAGCCGTGTAGCACTATCCGTCCACCCCAAGGTGCATATAGACGTAAACTATTCGGGCACTATGCATTCTTGCCTGTCAAGCATTTAGTATGGCTGATATTAAGTGCACTGATTGTTGCAATTGTTACTAAGCATAAAACGTCAAACTTCAAGGCTCATCAAGGTGCAACAATCGTTACAAGCTGACAATCATTGGCATTAAAGACAATAAAAGTGCAATCAAAGGCATAATTAAGGCACTAAGAAGACGTTACTTTTGGGTGAGGATAAATAGTCATTATTCACCAAAAGGAAGGTCGATTGTCACTTTTCTAAAAAATCTTTTGCTCAAGTCTTCCACATTTGACTTAAGCTTCAGAGGGGTGCATTTGGAAAACCCATCTGAACATTCCTTTGTGTAGGTGCAATCATCACCTATGTCACGTGGAGGCTAATTGGATACCTCATTGTTGGTTCTGCACCAATCAGGTAGATGATAATCTAGACTTAAAGTAAATCTAACATTGGTTTAGGGAGATTTTTAGCTCTTTCCCTATTTTGATGAACAATATATTGAATTTAAGATTTATCTCCACCAATAAGAACCAGTTGTTATATCGAATTCAAATCCAATATAATTTTGAATTGATTATTTCTTCTTAAAATTTTAGTTATTGTTTGATTCAAATTCACTCTTAATTTTTAAAAAATGGTTATTTTTCATTATTCACTCAATTGCAACTTTATCAGCTTTATTCTATCCACTTTTCAGCTTAAATTATAAAATACATTGAAGTGGTGGGAATGGAGGCCAATCTTCACTATTTTTCGATAGCCTCTAAAAATTGATTTTGACAAAGGATGACCAAAGTGATAAACCAAAACCTTAGATCTTACAAGCACTGAAACTTTAACAACATTTAATCTTAAGATAAACTTAATCAAGCACTAAATATTATGTGACCTTTAAAATAGTACAAACGATACGTATCAACTAATATTAACGATTTGGAGTCATAAATTTAATCGGCTAACTAAACGATTGAATAAAAGAAAACAAACACAAACTAAATAAAATTAGTCAAAAAACTAAAATGAACTATTTTTAAACACAAAATGATAACATGGGGATGGATTAAACTAATTGTCTACAATTCGAAAGCATAGAATTAATGGAAAAATGGAATAAAAAAATCTTAACATAAACTAAACAATATGAAACCAACCAAATTAATTAAAACTCTAAAAAAATATCAACTAACACAGGATCAGTCAAAACTAAAATAATTAATTAATTATTTATTTATTTATTTATTTATTTATTTTATTTTATTTTAAAACATGAATATATCACGCGGAATGAAATAAATTAACCAACTTAAATTCTAAAACTAATAAACTAAAAGGATAAATCATGAATTAAATTTAACAACCTTTAGATATGAAAAGAGTGACATGGAAGCAATTGAACTAATAAACTGAATTTTAATAACATTTAAACTAAAAGATAAATTAAAACTAAACTAAAAGAAATTATGAATTTCCTAATTGAGAACAAAAAGAATGCTAATCAAAATTCTAAATTTTTAACTATCATCACAAATTATCTAAACTCTAAAAAATCCTAACTTTTCCATTATTAACAAAAATTACCCAAACCAATACTAAAAAAACTAATTTGTCAAACTAAGAAAATGAATTGTAACCACATTAGACAAAAATCATAATTTTCAAGATGGAATAATAAATCAATAATTAATTAATTAATTAATTAATTTATAGTTGGATAAATATATATATATGATCAATTATTTTAATGAACTAAAATTTTATAAGAGTGCTTAAATCTAAGGTAAAATTAAAAACTAACAAAAATGATTTTTAAAACTAAATCTCTATCCTATAGAATCAATTTTATTTATAATTAAATAAATTACAAAGCATTAAATTGGTAACAAATAAATAAATAAACAATCAATAATTAGACGAATTAAAGCCATATCAAATGAAGATTAAAATATATATATATTTTTCATGTGAAGCTGTCTAAAATCATATTTTATGAACTTAATATAATACATTAAAACTAACCTTTAACGTGATGAATAAAGAAAAAATAGATAAACAAATGTGAGATTGTATTGCCATATTAAAGCAAACACGTATTGGAACTAATAAACAAATCAACCCACTCACCTAATATAATAATCCAAATTGACAATGGTACACCAAATATAATAACTAAAGCAATTAAACCAAAAAGTAGTATTCTTGCTGCCATATTAAAGGAAACGTACTGGACCATAAAACATTCAACCCAATATAATAATCTAAATAGGAATCAGACCAGACTTTTATATTTTTTTTAAAGCAAACACAACATAAAGACCAAACTTACCCAGCGGCTAAGTGCGTGGTCTGTTCTTCCCAAAGTGGCAGCCGTGTAAGTGGATCTCCTTCAGGTGGAGGTGCGTGTTGAAGGTGCTTCCGGAGATGTGCGGCTGGTATGGCGCAGGGTGCAGCCGTGACACTTGCAGTGTAAGATCACGCTCCGCAACCTGATATGGAGCCGTTTCGATGAAGAGCAGATGCACGGACTGATGATGGATGCAGCCCGTGGAGATGAAGATTTGATGCGTAGACTACTCTCAGCAGGAAACCCGTGTTCAACCGGCTGATGGTTCTCTTCTCCCAGATGCGAATTTCCCCTAGACTCCCCTGTAGATGGCAGGCCTGTGTATGTGTTCCTACCCCCGTGTGGCTGCAACTTCTTCCCCTTTTCTGCAGAGTGCTCCCCCTTTTTCTAAAATCCTCAGTTGATCCTCTTTTCCCCTTCCATGCTGCGTTATTTTCCTTTTTTCTTCCCTAAAAATTTCCTTTCCTTCTAAAGAAAAACTCCTCTCTCCCTTTGTATCTTCCCCACAAAATTGTCTTCATTCATTCCCATGAGTGTCCTTCTATCATGCCCTGAATCCACCCTTCCAAAACTGGCGTGATCCATTTCCATGAGCGTGTTCTGCACCTTCTCGTTGACTCCACCTTCAAGGAAAAATCACTCACCAACCCGGAGAGAGCTAGCAAGCAGTTGCGTGTTGCTGAGTCACCTTCCCAAAGATATTCTCTATTCATTCCTTCCTTCTAAAACACTAAATGATCCATCATTCTATAAAATGAATAACCTTCCTTATCCATGGCCTCTATCAAATATCAGCCTACAGAATTTCATAGAAACGTGCTCAGAATCCTCCAGAATGTGCAGCCAACTCCTTACCAAAAATGTGCTCCAAGTCCTCCATTTGGCTAATCTATGATAAAAAAATCAGTAAAAGTAACTATACTAATAATAATAATAATAATAAATAAATAAATAAAACATTTAAACAAAATTATTAGATTATTAAGGACAAGTATTACGAAAATGTGACAAAATAATAGGAAAATAAAATAAAGGAGGAAATAGACAAAATAATAAATAAAATAAACAAAAATATAATAATAAAAAGCCAAGATATGCAACTCCATAATAAACGAGTCATGCAAGTCATGCAAGCCATACAAAAATGCATTCCATACCAACCATGCAAGCATGCAAAAATTCCCTAAAAGGTAACCTAAGTGGGCTTAAGATGCCTAAGTGAGCCTAAGGTGGTTAAGTGGGCCTAAGGTGGTGTCTAATGGGCTTAAGGTGGTGCCTAATGGGCCAAGTGTCTAAATGAGCCTAAGGTGGTGCCTAATGGGCCAAGTGTATCTAAAAGCTATCCTAAAAAAACAAGAAAAGCCTAAGTCTAAGTTAGGGCTGCCAAGAGTCACAATAAGGGATCAAATAATCCCTCAACCAAAGTCTCCAAGGTGACTCAGAAAAAGGTAAGTGGTGAGTAGTACTGGGCCACCAAGGAACTACTGTGGAGCACTGAAAACGAACTTAAAGACATGTGTTAAAGGGACAAAATTGAGGGTCTACAGTTAATCATGTGGCCGACGCCCTAAGCCGCAAAGCGGAGCTAGCGTCTATGACGAGTTAGCCTCAAGGAGACATAATGGATCTTCTAAGGGAGGGGTTGCAACATGATCTAGTGGCTAAGAGCCTCATCACCCTGGCTCATGAAGGGAAGACTAAGCGGTTTTGGGTGGAGGACGGCCTACTCTACACTAAGGGGAGACGACTCTATGTGCCTAAGTGGGGGAATATAAGGCGGAACCTGATAAAGGAGTGCCATGACACCAAGTGGGCGGGGCACCCTGGGCAACGGCGCACAAGGGCACTACTCGAATCAACTTACTATTGGCCTCAGATACGGGATGAGGTTGAGGCCTATGTGAGGACTTGTCTTGTGTGCCAACAAGACAAGGTGGAGCAACGACAGCCTAGAGGCCTGTTGGAGCCACTACCCATAGCAGAGCGCCCATGGGACAGCGTCACCATGGACTTCATCGTCGGGCTACCTAAGTCGGAGGACAGTGGGACGATCATAGTGGTAGTGGACAGGTTCTCTAAGTACGCGACCTTCATAGCAGCCCCGACTGACTGCACTGCGGAAGAGATGGCGAGGCTATTCCTAAAGGATGTAGTCAAGTATTGGGGGTTGCCGAAGTTCATCATCAGTGATCGTGATCCGCGTTTCACTGGGAAGTTTTGGACGGAGCTTTTCAAGCTTATGGGTTCGGAGCTTCACTTCTCCACAAGCTTTCACCCACAGACAGATGGGCAGACCGAGAGGGTGAACGCTTTATTGGAGCTATACTTGAGGCACTTCGTGAGTGCCAACCAGAAGGATTGGGCTAAGTTGCTAGACATAGCCCAGTTCTCATACAACCTGCAAAGGAGTGAGGCGACCAATAAGAGCCCGTTCGAGCTAGCTACAGGGCAACAACCGTTAACTCCTCACACTCTAACGATTGGCTATACGGGGAGAAGTCAAGCGGCTTTCAAGTTCGCAAAAGGGTGGCATGAGCAAGCTGACATAGCACGCTCATACTTGGACAAGGCCGCTAAGAAAATGAAGAAGTGGGCTGACAAAAAGCGACGACACATGGAGTACAAGGTCGGAGACATGGTGCTTGTCAAGCTCCTTCCTCAACAATTCAAGTCCCTAAGGCCGGTGCATAAGGGCCTTGTGAGGAGGTATGAAGGACCCTTCCCCATACTTGGGAAGGTCGGCAAGGTGTCCTATAGAGTCGAGCTGCCCCCGAGGTTGAAGATTCATCCCGTCTTCCACGCAAGCTACTTGAAGCCCTATCACGGAGACAAGGATGATCCAAGCCGAGGGTTGTCTAAGAGGGCACCTACAGCAGTCATGACCTCCTATGATAAGGAGGTAGAACACATCCTCGCAGATCGGGTCATCAGGAGACGAGAGGTACCTCCTGCTACGGAATACTTAGTGAAATGGAAGGGACTACCAGAAAGCGAGGCTAGTTGGGAACCAGCAGAGGCACTATGGCAGTTCCAGGAGCAAATCGAGCGGTTCCGGGCAGCAGGCGCGACGAGGACGTCTGCGGCATAGGTGGGGGAGAGTGTCACAAGCTGATTCAAATGAGCCTCCCCCATGGCCTTATATAGGGCCAGGAAGCTTCTGGAGACTCCTAGAGTGAGAAGAGTGTGGAAGGTTCTAGAGAAGCCTGGAGGAATCCACACAATTCTACACCATGGTGGAAGGCACGAGAGGAGTCCGGGGCTTTCTAGAGAAATCTAGAAGACTCTTGTATATACTTGTATATAGGCTTGTACCTAGAATGATGTAGGACATTCTAGAATAGTCTTGAGTTGTAAGGAACCCTCCAAGGTTCCAGAGAGTTCCATTGGTGCCTATAAATAGATGAGGGCCTCATTTGGCCAAGGCACCAAGCAAGTGAGCATCAAAGCACTTGTAAAGGCTTTCTTGAGTTAATAGAGCTTCCATTCTTTAAAGAGTTGCCTACCAAGCTTCTTAGGCTTTCGAGTCACGAGTGTCTTAGCTTAGCAAGCTAAGCATTGAAGGAGCAAGGCTGACTTAGCAAGATCAAGCGTCTTGGCTTGTCTAAGTGCCGCACGAGCTTAGTGAACGACTAAGTCCGTGACACTAGGGTGCCTAAATGAGCTACCCTAAAAGCTATCCTAAAAATGAACGAAAAGCCTAAGTCTAAAATAGGGCTGCCAAGGGTCACAATAAGGGGTCAGATAATCCCTCAACCAAAGTCTCCAAGGTGACTCAGAAAAAGGTAAGTGGTGAGTAGTACTGGGCCACCAAGGAACTACTGCAAAGCACTGAAAAAGAACTTAAAGACATGTGTTAAAGGGACAAAATTGAGGGTCTACAGTATCCTATTAGAATTCTTCCATTAATCCAAGACCAATTTGTGTTCCTTCCAAAGAAAGCCCCCTACTCAATATCCAGTTGCCTCTAATCTCTTATGTGTGGTATCTTTTTCTTCTGGATACGTGTGGCCCACAAAATAGCCACCTTTTTATCTCCATCTTCACAAATCAACTATGGTATCCTTTTATGTGCTATGCATGGTGTCTTTTAAAATGATGTTTGTGCAATGATATATGCACTAGAAAATCCAGAGAGTGATCAGAATTACACAAATATGATCTTACCAAAGCATCATAAAAGCTTGTTAAAATGTTCAATGAGACCGACATCTTTTTGTTAATTGAAAGCTCGGTACAAATAGTGTTGTTTTTAAGGGTATGGAAACAAAGGACTAGCCCAAAACAAACAAACAAAGAAAAGAATGAATAACAAGGAATCTTATCGGCTGAGGCGTGACAAACACTATCCTTGAAACAAATCCACCGTCCTTGAAGACGAACTCGATACACTAGGGTACCGGTGGTCTACCTCTAGGATTCAACAACTAGAGAATCTCGCCTTGGGTGTACTTTGTAAGCGAGATGTGTATATCTCGGGTTCTAAAATATTCCTCCAAATAGATGTATGAAAGGGTCTTTGAAAAATTGGTATGTAGAGAGTGAAAGGTGACCTGCTTTTATAGGCCAGTAACATAGTCCCAATAGGACTCTACTTGTAAGTGGAACAAGATTCTACTTGTAAGCGGAACGGGACTCTATTAGCACAATCCTAGAGATAAAATACTAAGTCAAACGGAATAAAAATTAAAATTAAGAAAAAATATTATTTTGAATTTTGTAAAAAAAAAAAAGTCGAGTTCGCTAAAACACTTTTTCACATTTACACTCTTCCTACAATTCCTCACAAAGTGTATATGTGAAAGAAAAAATGGAAAAAAAAAAAAAAAGAAAATACAATGCATTAGTACTGGTGCCCAAAGGCTATGAACCAATCTTAGGACAAATAAGTATTGAATCACAAAACACGGTGAAAACAAATTTCTATGAACCAATGTTTCTTGATGTAACTCTAAGGACTTTTATCCACATTGGTTTTCTCAAATACACTACGAGCTGTACAAAATGGGTTGGCATAAGTAAGTCATGCACCCTACTTGGATATTCATGAGAGCTATAGAGAACCTGCTTAAGTTCGCATAGGAAGCGGTCCCACCTCCACTCTCATATAGGTGAATCCATCAAGTATGTTCTGCATTTAAACATACCATCCATAAGGAATATGGCATTCATTAAGAGTAAACACTCAACCTTAGTCAATGAAAAATACGCTTTATCTACACCATAAGGATAAACTCTCATACAATTAAAATTGATAGAGCACCTCAAGTCAACAAGTGATTTGTTATTACCCTTATGAACCTACTTCATGGAATTTCCATTCTAATAGGTTAGGCTACCACCACTCTTGACTTCTGTAATAGGCATAAGCCCCATCCCCCTCGATGTTTCTTCCACTAGTTTCTTATTTAGTGGTTTGATAAAAGGATCGACCAATTTCAACTCTAACCTCACAAATTCTAAGGATATAACCTTTGTTTCAAGCAGTTGCCGCACAATATTGTGCCTTAGGCGTATATACATGTTCTTCCCATTAAATATTTTACTCTTAGCCTTATTAATTGCAGCTTGGCTATCACAATGCATAGACATAGATGAGGCTGGTCTTATCCATAAAGGGATATTTGCTAAGAGGTTTTTAAGCCACTCGGCCTCAGAACTTGCATTTTCTAAGACAATAAACTCAGCCTTCATAGTAAACCGAGTAATGCAAGTTTTCTTGGCAGACTTCCAAGAAACTGCACTTTCACCAATGATGAAAACATATCCACTAGTGGATTTAATCTCATCTGAATCCGAGATTCAATTTGCATCACTAAATCCTTCAAGGACACTTGGAAATCCACTATAACACAAACCATAGTTAATTGATTACTACTCAAAAAGTGCTATTTTATAGCTTGTAATTAACTCTTTTAAACACTTTTGAGTAGTAGTTATTACCTTTTAACCCAATTAACATGTTAAGGACCCTTGCAATCAATTCTAATCAAATTGTGTTAAGTTTTGGTGTTTTGATAACTTTTTGATCACCAAAGCAATACGAGATTGAGGAGAGTTATTTGGAATCCATGGCAAAGCAATGAAGAGCTCAAAAACATGAAGAACCAAATCTTTGAAGTCCTTTGCCATAAGCAAATCCGGAATGCAAGGAGGGGAAGCAAAGAGAAATTAGTCATGAAGCATTCTTGATGACAGTCATGTCAGCCACTTTTGGAGCACTTCTTGATGTCCAATTTATGCATGCTATATATCATTTGAAAGCTCAGGAAGTCAATAATCCAATGCTTCAAACCATGTACGATTTGGAGCTGAAATGAGGAAGTTACAGCCATTGGAAGCCGATCACTCCAAGTTGAAGGAAGAATTTTGCAAAGTGCTGCGAAATCACCCTGTAGACCCCCATTTGGGGCTCGTCTTTCATGCAGCTTGTTTTGCCAAGTGTCGCAACCATCGGAGGCCACATGGCGTCTTTTAATTGGCTGCCATGGAATCAGATAGTGCTTTTTGAAGAGCTATCAGGAGGCGACACCTGGAGGGGGAGCTGCAGAGGAGGTACGTTTCTGTTGTGGGGGAGCGTCTCCTGAAGGTGATGGTGGCTGTTGCTGCAGAAATTGTTGGAGGGGCAAATCCGGGAGAAAAGCAGAGATATTGGCAGAGAGCAGGGCCTAAAGAAAAGGAAGAGGAGTGCTTTTCTGTTGAGAGGAGGGAGGGCAGCTAGAAGAACCGGGGGGGTGCTTTTCAGGTGGTGCTTTTCCAGAGAGAGGGGGATACCAGTTGGAGGAGATGAGCAGATGAGGGGGATAACCAGAGAGAGAGAGATTTGAGGCTGCGGAGGAGGAGGTTTTGGATGGCTGTTTGACGGAGATTCTGCGCGTGTTTTTGGCTAGCTGGAGCTTAGAGAAGGAGAGAACAGAGAAAGGAGCGTCCGCAGGTGAGTTTGAGGTGAGTTTCTCGCTTACTTTGATTCATGTTTTTCTCACCCTTTTCTCATTTTGGTTTGCTCTGCATTGCTCATCAATTTGTGTTGGGTCATACGTACTGAATTTTGTTGATTTCTGGATCGTTTTTATACTCTATTGTTGTTGATTTTACTGCTGTTCTTGTGGCTTGGCTTGGAGTTAATAGAACTCTGTTCCTCATATATTTTGTAACTCTAGCTTGAGATCTCCTCACTTGTATTAGCCCATGGATGTCACCTGAAATGAGGCTCTATACACTTATGTTTTACTTTCTTCCTCATTTATCCTTCCCTCGTTCTTTTTTGTTTTGGCCCCCTTTCCTACCCTTTTGTGCCTCTGTTGTTGGTGCATCTGAGATGTTGGATATCAGAGTTGAATCAGTCACTTGATGGGTGGGCTATTTTGGTTGACGTGTTTCCATGAGGTAAAGCGGGAGATTGTGGGTTCAAGAACATGCTCACAGAGGATGCTAGGCCTATGGCGAAGAAAGAAGGGTGACATAGTGATTGGAGGTACCGTGAATGGGGATGATGTGGTACATGTTGAAACTATGCAGGTTAGATCAGAAAGCACTCTGTCACAGATTCGTTCAACTTGCAGGAAAACTTCATAAGCATCCAAAACCTTGGATAACCTCTTCCATGGATGGTTTTGTGCTTGCTTTCTAATTTGGAATCTCTGCCATGGTCACAACCCGCTTTTATGCTTTGGGTTTTGCTAATCCTACTGCTGCTTTGTGCTCTCTGTAACAGTCCATTTGGATTAAAGGGTTCAGTTTCGCTCCAAATGGGTCTACTGACCAATGGGATTTGACACCCAATTAAACTGAACTCGGCTAAGCCATGCAGATCTTATATCACAAGAAGCTTGATTACTGGGAAGTCACCTTCCTTAGTGTCTGTCACTGTGCCTGGAAATGGAGGTAGCGAAGTCGGTTGTATTGACTATGACCTGAATGCAGCTGGTCATGAAGTGTGTGTAATTATTTACAAAGAAAGACAACGACAAATGAAGATATTAGAGCTCATTTGCCTCAGAGAATTTCATATCCCGAGGAGTGATGGAAGTTGTTGGTTCTTGCCTCACAAACAAATATTCTTAGAGATCATCTTGTAGAGGATACTATGGTGGCAATGAGTTCTTTGATGAGCTGGAAATCTTCAGTCAGAAGAGGGCTTTGGCAGCATTCCACCTAAATGGAAAGACGAGAGGTGTCAATGTTCAACCATTGTCTGTTTCTCCAGATGCCTTTGAAGTATGCACTGTCCTTCTCCATCTACATGGCATGATCATAGGCTTGGACTTACCTCGTAGGGCCACTTGTCTCATAGTTTCATGGCCCCTAAAAGACGGATATCAGGCACCTCAATTTATTGTGAGTCTAGGCCCCAACGACTCGATGAATCTACAGGCCTTGCTGATTATGACCTGCTTGAGAAGACAACTAATTTATTGAGACCAAAGTTTCTTATTGTTCATGGCAGTGTCTATCCTTGAGACTTTGATTATTCTCGAGTGAGGAAGATTGCAAACGGCGTTGGTGGTTTTCCCATGTTGGGGAATCAAGTTTTGGGTTTTTAATGAGTTGTAAGCTCAAGGCCCACAGTTGGCACTGTTGGATAATAACGACTTCAGTTTGCAGGAGCTATATCACCACTTGAGTATTCATCGGTGCGCCAGTCAAACCATGCCCAAGTCCTTTCTTTGTCGTTTCTTGACATGAAAGCTCCTCTATCCATGCATTATATGAAGGCAGCTGCATCCCATTATCGATCACAATTCAAGCAAAGTCATTGCCGTCATAGTCTTCATTCTCTCTACATGCCATTGCCCCACTTTTCTCTCTAAACCTTCCCATGCATGTCACTACTCTGTAAATACCCATAAACCCACTGCTCAAAATTGATACTCTCCTCATTATCTTCTCTCACCTATCCATTCTGCCATTAAGTGCATCCTTCTCATTACCCTTCATTACCCAACCTGTCTCCTCAACTTTCGTATGGATCAAACTCATTCCCATGCTCCTCGTTTTCATCTCATATACATCACCAAACCACTTCTCCACCTCACCACGAACCTATTTCTATCACTGCCCTGTTACCCATTCCTTAGCTATTTCCTGGCCATTTCACCCACGCTCACATGACCTTTGCATGCATGAACCCTTGCATACATATCTCCACAAATCAGCACCTCAGGTGGCATTATTTTCTGCTCGGGGACCCAATATAAGAGATTTCAACTTCCAAGATGCGGATCTTCTCAAACCAGATATTCTGGCTCCAGGTTCTCTCATTTGGGCTGTCTGGTCTCCAAATGGAACGGATGAGGCCAATTATGTTGGAAAAGGGTTTGCAATGGTCTCTGGAACTAGCATGGCTGCACCACATGTAGCTGGAATAGCTGCCCTACAGCGGGACTGTCGTTGGGATTAAATGCATTGGGAGTTTCTGGAGATGTGTGAGCACCTTCTCTTCTCTGTCATTATTGATTCGAGGTTCTTGTGTTATCTTCCTCCCACCTTAGCTACAGCAACCACGCTGCATATAATCACAGAGTGAGCCACAACACTTGGTGGTCTCAGTGTCAGTGATTGAGATACTCCAATCACTTATATCCCGTGGGGAATTAATGTGCCCGCAATGGTTCTCATTCTTCCAGTTCCAAAAAGCGATCAGGATGCAGTTCAAATAGCCTCCCTTCTTCATGACCATCCACAAGCCCACCGAAGAAACAAACTCCAAGTGCTCAGTACATTCTTTCTCACCAAATATTGCCCATTGCATGACATAGGCCCGATCCGAGTTTGAAGGTTTTTCTTGAGAAAACGCCAGCAGAAATGAAGCATCAAATGAAGATGCACACTGGATACTCCCCATCTTCCATGTCAACAAATTGAAATAGGATCCAGTTTCAGCAAGCCCCAATGGCCCTCACCCCGCGTGCTCCCTCAAGGGCGCATGACACTCTATGAGAAACGAGCCGCTCTTCAAGTCATTGATCGGCTTTTCTATATGGGGCAAGCTGATCTAATTGAAGGGCTCCAAAAAGGATTCATCATGTGGTGAAGCTGACTATTCTGGTGCTATTGCTGCCCAGGTCTGACGGCTAGAATGAGGGTTAAACAACTTGCCTTAGCTCGACAGATAACTGTCCTGAATGGGAATTCTGGCCAGCTTTGCAACATAGCATCACGTGCGATCTCAGCTGTCACCTTGGGGCATGGGGATATGGTCACATATGGCAGAAGGTATCAGATCTTATGTGCATAACGAAGAAGAATATGGATACCATTGACCGGAATTATTCAATGCAAATGAAAGTTTCTGAGATGACTTTGGTAGTGATGGCGCTGACAAATGCCTGAGGCACAAGATACATAGCATCCATGACTTTGTTGAAAAGTGCAGTAGATGAGGAGCGCCATCATGATGTTTTAAAGTTGCGTAGACATGCAGGAAGTGGACTATTGGGTACGTTGCAGGTGAGCCTCAGCCTGGCAGAATGTATTTTGATGTGGCATATGGCGTCCATGCCGTGAAGTTTGGCAATAAGGCTTCCATTTTGCAAATCATACCAGTGAAGGCCCAGACCCTCTTCTACAAGGATGTGATAATGTTTTCTGGGCATGTTCCGAAAGATTGATCAAATGAAGAGATGATTAAGCAATATAGTTATGGCTTAGTTGATACCAAATAAGTATCTTGGATAAGGATTGGTAATGGTGTGCAAAGGTTCTTCTAACATGCGTCATGAGAACTTGGTTTTCCGTCATGTGGATTCATTGCATTCATTGAAGAGGAAACTTCAGGGGCGCCAACTTCTGCATAATGCAGAACCGAAATTCTGGTCAGTATCTATATTCTCTATGGCAGGCCTTGCCTATGTTTCATCCTTCTGGGAAGCTATTGTGAGAGATGCTGCGTCAGTTAGGGCGAAGGTGGCAGAGGCGGAGATAAGATCTTCCAGCTAAGGGTTCATGCAGAGGCCACGCAAGGGTAGTCCATGTAGATGTGGCAAGTGAAGTTAATGGAAGAGTTGAATCTGACCCACTGATAAGGTTTGCATGGAATGAGTCACAAGATAAACTTCGAAAATGCCAATATGATTGAAGAACTCACTAGTCTGGACCAGTGCAAGGGCTTGACTTTTCTTGAGATACTAGATACAAAATTATGAGCCCAAAAAGCCCTCAGACAAGCCACTGGAAGCATACTGATGGAGCTTGCAATTACATCAGCAGCTACAGATGCTGCTACTCTTACACCAGCAGAATCTTCTCAGGAGAATATTGAAACCACTAAGGGTCCTTCCCCAAGCAATCAAAGTATAGCCTCAACTGCACAAGAAGAAGATTATCCTAATCAACCTCAATCTCCTCCACATGCACCAGAAAATTTATCACCAACCTTCGGGGCAGCATCGCGTGGTGCACCTGTAGATATTTCCAGAAATTTTCGAGGCGCTGCCTGTGCTTCAGTCATCTGGATTCATACCTCCATTCCATGCAACTGCAGCAACTTATATGACTTCAGTAAATCCCTTTTACCCCAATCTGCTCCTCCATGCATAAGATCCTATGAGCTTTCCTATGAAATCTTGTGCTGAGTTCAAGACTGAACACGTCATGTCAAAGGACGAAATCAGTGGGGAAATGAACGGAAACTTAAACTCCGTATTGGATGAGAAGTGAGAAATGGGGTCGAATAATACTGAAATCTTTGAAAGGACAGCTACAGGATGAAATGGGGTCACAGGCTGGAGATGTTTTCATGATTGGAGGAACATGATTCTGATACGTGGCGACAGCGGGCACGGGCTGCTTTTGATAAATTCAATGTGGTTAAGGATGAGTTCATAATCCCAGAGGATCCTTCCAACTCTAGAAGATGAGATGAGGGTGGGGATCGTGATGATAATCCTAGGGTGACTACTGAAATCACCAGGGATTTTTGTTTATTGGCTAGCATGATGGCTGCTAACTTATACTATTCCCAGATTTGATCATCACATTTGCTGTCCCTAACCCAAATGCAGAAGGATGGAGGCAGATCATGGAATCCAATACGTCAAAGGTTCTGAATGAGGATGATGTTGATTTGATGATGATTGCTAGAGGAACTCCTGGTTTTTCAGGTGCTGATATTGCAAACTTGGTCTACGTTGTTGCTCTCAAGGCAGCAATGGAGGGCGTTAAAGGGGTTACCATGGCTGATCCGAGGTATGCGAATGATAAGATTGTGATGGAAAATGAACACTGATGAGAGCCTTTCTATTGCAACACGGTACGGGATCAGAAGCATACCAACTGTCATCATCTTCAAGAGCGGCAAGAACAGAGGAAGTTTTTAGCAGGAAAGAAATACTTGACAGTATTGTGATATGGCTGGCTGCATGTGATGAGGAGTGCTGGCTTGGGGAGTATAACAGGGATGGTAGTCGTTATAATGCTGGAAGAGGTGCTCATGTTCATCTGAAGCATGCTGAAAAAGCCCGAACTTTGGTCAGCAAAATTCCTGCAATGACAGAGGCGTTGACTTTGAAAGCCAAAGCTTGAGAAGAAGAAAGAGGAATCGAGTTCTCATATGATGGTGTTCGACTTCTTTCTATGCTTGATCAGTACAACTTCTCAAGACAAGTGAAAGAACAAGAACATCAAAGGCAGAGAGAATATTATGCAGTCAGTGCTCCAGGTGCCCCCAGTTTGCGCTTCTAGTCTGCATGGCTTGCTTAGTCACTCCTATGCCACGTGTCACCTCCCATTCCATCAATCTTTTGGCTTAGAAAATAATTTTCTACTCCTTTCTTGCAAATAACTTTTTAAACATCAGTTTTCAAATAATTTCAATATTTTCCATCTTTCATCCTTAGGTTTTCTTTAGGTTCCAAAATTCTGTTTTTAATAAAATTTGCTGCCATCTTTCCTTCTTGGCAAACCATTTTCACATCTCTTTTGTTTTGTTTTAAAATAAGCAAGAATCAAATTTTGTAATTCCTAATGATGGAATTTACGGATTTGGTTCATGCAAAATAAATGGGCTTTGGTGGGGGCCCCACATCAAATAATCTTCTTTAAAATAAAAATGAATTTGAATGAGATGTCATGCATGCTATTGGTGTTTCTTTATCTGGTTTGATGATATGAGTGATATACTTTATGCTCATTGCTATGCACTAACCCCATTTTGTGATAGCGTGTTGCCGTTTGCTGACCAGGTATGTACCCATTCTCACTTCGGTCATCCTTTATGCATGTTATGATTCTCATATGTGCTATCATGCTGATTATTCATTGATTACTTCACCAATTGCCACGTCAGCTTCATTCTATTAGTAGAGACCCGACTTTAGGGACTTAGAGGGGTGCTACGGTCTTCACCGTACCTTCCCGATAAGTAACCTGACCCCCGAACCCGATCCGGTTTTTCGTAGATCACCTTTTCCAAAATAAGGAGTCACACTTAGGGTTTTTCTTTCTTATTTTGTTTACCCTTTAAAAATAAAACAAAAATAAGTGGCGACTCCAAGTCATTTTCAAATAATCAAATAAAAATCAATTTTTCGAAATAAAAATCGAACTCGCCATCGAGTGGGAAACGCATTGAGCCGAAATGCGGGGTCCACACACCCTTTTGTTGCGGAATGATTTCGCAGCCTTTTTGCACAGTGCTATGAATTCCCCCTGAAATTTCACGACGCGATGGAAGCCAAACACCACAAGATGTAAGCCAACTTCGCAGCGGTGCGGAATCAACCTTTTGCTGCGAAGTAATTTCGCAGCCCTTTTTGTGCATCTGCGAAATCTCGCAGACCACGTTTTCACCTGCGAAACGGTCCTGAAGCTTCCCGATAGTTGTGCACCGACTCTTTTAGATCTTTTCTTCTGATATTTTTGTGTCTAAATTTCCATTTTCTCCTTGTATTCAGCCACTCATGTAATTCCTTAGCTAGGAAGTATCCAAGGAAGGGTAAATTACCTTCCTATATAAACTCCCTTGCATCTATTGTAAAATGGATAATCCATCATATAATATATCATATATAGAATCAACGAACAGAGCACTTGCTCTATTTTTCATATATATTCTTGTTTTCTCATTCTTTTTCTTTCTAGCCAATCAAACTTTGAGGATTTTTCCTCAGAGGATGAGAGGCTAGGCTTTTTGTCTCTTGGAGTGAAGAAAGCCGGGTAAGTTCCCTCATGCATAAATTGGAAGTTTTGTTGTTTTAGTTTTTAATGAAGAGAAAGAGTGACCCGTTAATGGTTTTTATCTTTTTAGTTAACTTAAAACTCCTTTAAATCACCTGGGCCAACACTTGGTAAGGCAAGTGATCTCCATCCATAGAGATTCACTAGTTTACCCCTTGCGAGCCTCTGGGAGGTGACTTGAAGGTAGGATTTTCTAGAATAGCCAACACTTGGTAAGCTTTTGGACTCCAAGGAGACATCCATTAGTTATCTCTTGCGAACTTTTGACGGGTAATCCAAGGTTAAAGATCACCTTGAATGGCAAGTGCTAGGTGAGAGGTATGAGCCATTGCAAGGTGCATCAGTGAGAGGGATTTAGTGTTTGAACCCATTAATGGGAAGCATCTGTACAACACCGGTTGGAGAAGGAACTATATGTTAATTCTCTAATGCGAGGAAAAGAAACAAGTGACCGGAACTCCCTTTTTGTATGAAGAATCTGAGCCTAGTGATCTAAACTCCAAGAAACACTTTTCTTTGTAATTAAAATCAGTTACTATTTTTGGTTAGTTTAAAACCAATCATTTTTCAAGCATCTTTATGTTTTCTTTTAAAGCTAACCTTGAAATGAAAAGGCACCAATTCAGCTTTGAATTAATATCAATTGTGAAGTGAAAACCCATCCCAATGAACGATCCTAGAGCCACTATGCTATAGTAGCTTTGTCTTTGCTACCCTAGTATATGGTGTAATAGGTTATAAATTTTGTTGATTAATCCCTCAATCAAGGAGCACCAGCTGGACACGAATCAACTGAGACACCAATTAGGCATGAATCATTAATGGTGCTTCTCAAATACTTAAGGACTCTACGAACAACAGTCCAATGGTCCTGATTAGGACTTTAGGTGTACCAACTCAATCTACCTATTGCATAAGTAATGTCAAGTCTAATACATTTCATTAAGTACATTAGGCTCCTTATGATATGAGCATACTCTATTTAGGCAACATTTTGTTTTTTATTTTTCTTCAGCTGTGAGCTAGGAAATTAAGGAGTTGACACTAGTTTACAATCAAAGTGTTCAAACTTTTTTAGGATCTTCTCAACATAGTGCTCTTGAGAAAGTTTAAGCCCATTGGATGTTCTAGTTATTTTAATTCCTAAAATCACCTCTATCTCTCCTAGGTCTTTCATATCAAACTTAGAACCTGGGAATTTCTTGTCTCACACACAACCTCTAGGCTAGTTCCAAAGATCAACATGTCATCAACATAAAGGCAGATGACTACACATGTGTTATCCTCATACTTGCTGTAGATATACTTATCAACATCATTAATGGAATATCCATTAGTTACTAATGCATGATCAAACTTGTTGTACCACTGTTTCAGAGCTTGTTTTAACCCATATAGTGATTTAACTAGCTTACACACCTTTTTTTTCTTCCCTAGAACTACACAACCCTCACGTTATTCCATATAAATTTCCTCTTCAAAATCCCCATTCAAGAATGTAGTCTTGACATCCATTTGGTGTATCACTAGATTATGAATGGAAGCTAGAGCGATCAATACTCTAATTGATTCTTTTGTAGTCATAGGGGCAAAGGTGTCAAAGTAATCTACATCATTCCTTTGTTTAAAGCCTTTGGCAACTAAACTAGTTTTATACTTCTCTATGGACCCATCTTGTTTTAACTTTCTTTTAATGATCCACTTACAACTAATAGTCTTTGCACTAGGAGGTAAATCTACTAACTCCCATGTATGGTTATACATGATTGATTCGATTTCACTGTTAATGGCCTCCTTCCAGAATGGTGCATTTGGAGAAGTTATAACTTCTTTGTAGGATCTAGGGTCCTCATCTATTAGGAAGGTGTAGAAACCATCTCCAAGGTTTGTTTCTTTCCTATATCTTTCACTCCTTCTAGGTTCAAATTCAGAAGGTTCAATAGACTCGTCTCTACTTGTTTTTTGAACTTCTTGTTCACCATTTAGTTTCATAGGAAAGATGTTTTCAAAGAAATCTACATTCTTTGTATCTATTATGGTATTGACATCTACAAGACTATTTTCTGACTTAGTAACAATAAACCTATATGTTGCACTATTCTCAACATAGCCAATGAACATTGCATCAAAGGTTTTAAGACCTAGTTTTCATTTTTTAGGTTCAAGGAAAAGAACTTTAGCTAAACACCCCCACACTTTCAGGTATGTTATATTAGGTGCATAACTCTTCCACAACTCATAAGGAGTTTTACCAATTTTCTTGTAAGGTATTCTATTTTGAATATGACAAGCGGAGAGGATAGTTTCCTCCCATAAGTTCAAGGGTGCTCCTGAACTTACCAACATTGCATTCATTATTTCTTTTAAGGTCCTATTTTTCCTTTCTGCTACTCCATTAGACTCAAGAGAATAAGGAGGAGTAGTTTCGTAAATGATCTCATGATTTTCACAAAAAGAATTAAAGGGGTTGGACTTATACTCTTCTCCCTTATCTATTCTAAGCCTTTTAATTTTCTTACTTAGTTGATTTTCCACTTCATTTTTGTACTTGATGAAAGCATCTCTTGCTTCATCTTTGTTTCTCAAAACATATACCCTTGTATACCTTGAGTAGTCATCTATGAAAGTTATGTAGAATCGCTTACCACCTCTACTCATTGTATTTTTTAGGTCTCCTAAGTCACTGTGTATTAAACTTAGTAGATTTGATTCTCTTTCAACTGTTTTCCAAGATTTCTTTGTGGTTTTAGATTTTACACAAGATTCACATTTTCCATGGTTTTCTAAGGATAGTTTAGGGATTAAACTCAATTCAACCATTTTCTTCATATATGAAAAGTTCACATGTCCTAGTCTACCATGTCAAATATCACAAGAATCAACTATGTAAGCAGAAAAAGAAGATGCATAATTATTGATAATATCATAAACATTTAACATAAATAAACCCTTATTACAATAGCCCTTCCCCACAAATGCATCATTCTTTGTTAAAACTATTTTATCAGAGTCAAACAAGATCATCATTCCTACTTTCCCAAGCAGAGATACTAACACCAAGTTCCAACGGATATTTGGCACATGAATAACATCACTGAGGGTAAACACTTTTCCACAGGTTAGCTTGAGGAGAACTTTCCCTTTGCCAATCATTGGAGTAAATCTAGAATCACTCGAGAACACTTGTTCATCTTCTTTTATAGTGGTATAGGAAGTAAATGCACTTCTATTCCCACAGATGTGCCTGGTAGTCCCAAAGTCTACCACCCAGTCCTCCATATTGGTGACCATGCTCACCTCAGAGGATATTACTACTGTGATCACCTTCGTCTCTACTAGATTTTCCTTTGAATTGGACTTCTCATTTCTCTTCCTATGGTGACATTGAGTTACATGGTGTCCAAACTTGCCACAGACAAAGAAATTACCCTTTAATAGTTGAGTTTTGGTCCTTGTTTGATGCATTGGGCTTGGTCCCAAAGTTTTGTTTTCTGGACCTATTTTTTTTTTTTTTTTTGGGTTTGGGTTTTTCTTCTACTACATTAGCCTTATAAGACAATTCCTTAGCTTTCTCGACATTGTCCCTATTTCGATTTTGTTCCTCAATCTTAATATAGATTATGACATCTTTTAGGGACATTTGTTTTCTTTTATATTTCATGTTATTTTAGTAGATTTCCAAGACTTTGGAAGAGTCTCTACTAAATAACCAGCCACAAAAGTTCGAGTAATTTAATGTCTTCAATAGATAAGTCATTAATCAACAAGTGGTAGTCATGGATTTGAGATGATTCTCTATCCTCAGTCATTTGGAAATTTCTAAAATTCCCTATGGCATATTTCTAAGTTCCTGCATCTTTCAAGATATATTTTTTTATTCATTGTATCCCAAATTTCTTTTGCAACTTTAAATTGACAATAAATATCAAAAAGTTCATTAGAAATGGTACTCAGAATAACATGTCTAACTTGTTTATTTCCCATTTCTCATGTAGGCAACAAATTAGAATTATCTTCTGGTTTTGGGTCAGTCAAAATATGTCCCAAGTTCACTACATCAATTGCAGAGAAAAACCTTTCTTGCCATCTCTTGAAAAATGTCTCATTGAAGGGATCAATCTTAGAGGTGTCAGGACAGGTGTGAACTAAGGAAGCTTCCATCTGGGATATATTTCAAGATTGTTGTTTTTAAGGGTATAACAAAGGACTAGCCCAAAACAGAGAAACAAATAACATACTAAATAACAAGGAAACTTATCGGCTAAGGCATGACAAACACTGTCCTTGAAATAGATCCACCCTCCTCTAAGACGAACTCGGTGCACAAGGGTACCAGTGGTCTACCTCCAGGATTCAAAAGCCAGAGAATCTCACCTTGGGTGCATTATGTAAGTGAGACATGTATAGCTCAGGTTCTAAAATATTCCTCCAGATAGATGTATGAAAGGGTCTCTGAAAAACTCTCTAAAAAATTGGTATATAGAGAATGAAAGGTGACCTGCTTTTATAAGCCACTAGCACAGTCCCAATACTTGTAATCAAAACAGGACTCTACTTGTAAGTGGAACAAGATTCTACTTGTAAGTGGAACGGGACTCTACTAGCACAATCCCAATGGGACTTTTCCCAAATATAAAAGACTAAGTCAAACGGAATAAAAATTAAAATTTAAAAAATATATTATTTTGAATTTTGTAAAAAAAATTGTCGTGTTTGCTAAAACACTTTTTCACATTGACACTCTTCCTACAAATAGATGGCATGCTCCCCCATGAATGCGTGCTGACCTTTCCAACTGATCTTCCTTCCAAACCTATAGTGCACAATATGCTTTTTAAGCATACAGTTGTGGTTTCCTAAAAAAAAACTAATGGAGCTTCCTTTTACGTGAAAGCATGGCCCTTAAGGTAAGTCTTAGCAGTCCGGGTTTCCTTTTAATATGTGAGAATTTGTGCTTTTTTCTTTTGCAATGGAGTGCCTTCGATCTTTTCCAAATTCTGGTGGTGCCTCTTCCCAAAATAATTCAGTTGTGAATATCTCCATAATGCATCCACACTTTCCATGAATTCTCCATTACATAGCCAAATTAAGATAAAATTAAAATTAAAATGCATGCAATGCAATTATATTTAAAGAAAATTAGAAATCATGAAATTTAAAAAGAAAATAACAAGATCAATCACATGCATATATAAGAAAACCAAAATATTAATTCATGCAAATTAAAATTAGAATCATGAATCTCATGCAATTTTCTAAAATAAATAAATAAATAAAATATAAACATTACATATACAAATAAATAAATAAACTATTGCAATAGGTAATAATCAAAATATTAAATTCAGACAACCAAAGATTGGTATTCTCATGCAATAAAAAATCGAAGCCAAATGCTCACCTAATACTAAAAGCATGAAATTTAATTCAAGATCGAACTAAGTAACCATGCCCAAAAAAGCACCTAAGTGAAACTATCCTAAAAAAAATCTAAGTAACTTATGCTTAGAACTAAACTAAAGAGGTTGTCAAATTCATAGTAAAGGTCCAAATAAATCCCTCAACAAAGAATCCCAAGTGTCAATGGGCCACCAAGGGATGACTACAAATCAAGAGAAAAGTACATGAAACACCTAGAACCACATGTGTTAAGAAGACAAAAAGGAGGGTTTACACTAGTCATTAAGGCACTAAATGCATAACAATTGAGCGTTGGCCTTTTTGAGGTTCCATTGGGTCTCGACTGGACCTGGACTGAGAAGGGTCAAGCCTCGACCAAGAATGCAAACTCATTGTTTGATTTTGGACAAAAACGAGAGTAATTTTGTATCCTCGAACGAGAATGCAAACTCATTGTCTGATTTTGAACAAAAACAAGAGTAATTTTGTATCCTCGATTAGGAAGAGGTAATTGATTGAGTCAATTCTCAACTAGTTGAGCTGGTTCAATTCGTCCTCAATTGATTGGACTAAAAACAGGCCTAAACCTCTTTTTTTCTTTTTGAAAACCATCTAATACTTAGACAACATCTTTAAGTAGTGGGTTAATTTATGATAGTTTTGCCTAAGTTTTGTGAAAATGTACTCAAGTTTAGATAAGATGTGATCTTTAAAGCTTAATGCTTAAGAAAACCAAGTACACAAAAGATGCATAATAAAGTAAAAATCTTAGGTGCACCCAAATATTCATCTCACATTGAGTTCCTAAGCTTGAATGGACTTCATACACCCTTGGCTTTGATTTTCATGGATTCTTTTATGCCTCACTTGTCATTTCTTTCGATTTTCTCCATTAATACCTAAAACTTAACTCAATGTTCAATTATTAGCATACTAACCATGATTTATTATCATCAAAACATACTTAGGAGAATCTTTAGGCTAACAAGAACAAATAATGGAACAAATGTATAAAAAATATAATCAAGTACAATCAATGAGACGAAGGTATAAATAAATATAATTAAAATATAAAGCAACATGTAAATGGATAGGTAACATCAAGGATGAAAATTTCAGAATATTTTTCCAAATTGTCACCAAATATAGGATATTGGGAGTGGATGATGCCAAAAATGAAGAAGATAAGTCAACGAGGAGAAAAAAACGAAAAATAAAAAAAATGGATTGAAATAATTGATAAAATGGTATAAATTTGGTGGAAAAATTGGGCGTGTCGGTTAAAATTGTCGATGTTTTGATGAAAAATCACCTTGAAAATATTTTTTTTAATTATTTTTTTATATTTATTTTTTATTTTAAATTTATATTACCCTTTTATTTTATACTATCTTTTTATTTTAATTATTTCCAGATTTACAACATTAATCTTACTTTAAAAAATTAATATCACTTCGCTTTTATTTTTTTAATATTTATCCTTTTAATTTTGTTTGATTTTTAATTTTTAAAATTTAAAATATTTAAAAGATAACTTTATTCAAAAGTTAATAAAATATTAAAACAATTAATAAAGTTATTATATTTTATAAAATATAATTTTAAATTAAAATTAATTTGATAAGATAAATTAGTAATATAATTTTTACTAATTTCAATTATTTAAATAAATCAATGTTAATATAAGTATTTTAACCAACAGCATAAAATTGTCATCACATTTTTTTAAAATAAACTTTTAGAATTTAAATTTCAAAAATAACATATTTTATATAAACTCTTATGCTTTCAAAATGAAATTTCAAAATGATTTAATTTTTTTATTTAAAATGTAATATAACATGTTTTAATAATAGTAGTTTTAAATTTTTTTTTAATAAATGAATATAAATATATTAAAGGAATTTAAGATATTTTTTCTAGAAAATTTGATAAATATGACTCTGATTTTAAATTAGAATTTTTAATATATAATTTTTTTGGATAAAATTAATTAGAAAAATTTTAAGAATTTTATAAGAATTAGAATTTGCTATTTATTTAGGTTTTTTTTAAGTTAGTCACAACTCCTAATCTAATTATGAATTAGAGTTCAATGCAATAATGATTAATTTATTATAAATATAAATTTATCCTTACATCAAAAAAATAAATTATAATAAAATCTTATTTTAGCCAATCATTGTCAATATTTAAAAACAAAATTATTTTAAAAATATAAATATAATGCTTTTGATTTCTAAATATTCAAATATAATATGTTTTTAATGAAATAAAATTTTTATTTTCATATTAATATTCTTTTAAGCTTTTTAAGATCATTAATTTTGATATTTTTACATTAATTTGTTTAATAAAACAACTTTAACCTAATAATTTTTTAAGTTTTGATTAATTTTATTCCATCTATTGATTTGTCCAATGCATCTCGATGTATTCGTAGTTTCAAATTATTAATATATTTGAAAAAACCGATATCTTAGATAACATTCGATGTATTTGTAATTTCGAGTTAATAGTATATTCGTAAAAACCGATTTTCAGATAACATAATATTACTCAGTTGCATTTGTATCGTTGGATGGACTAGAGGAATATGACATGGAACTCGTAGGAGCCAACTCAGAGGAAGGTGACATAAGTAGGAATCGAATAGCAGGCGCCGAAAAGCGCGTAGCAGCGAGCTCCGCTGGGAGGCAAAATCATCCAATGGGAAATCGAAATCTGTCTTGTCCAGACACTGACTGCCAAGAGATCAACAGCAGAGGGCTTAAGCACTTGTCTTGAAACTGGGTTTGCGTGTTCAACCCCTAGAAACTCCCAGTTTCTACTTCACGTTTTCATTCAATCTCAGTTTTAGTATTGCTTGTTTGATTTCTCAGTGGAATCCTAATGGAGAAGGAGACTGTGAATCCGGAAGACGGTTTCTGTGTCAGGTAATCTTTTGAGATTCAAGCTTCATTTTTTAGCTCTCTTTTCGTTTCTTATGTAAGGTAACAACAAATATGATGGAAAATGAAGTTGAACGTTTGAGGTTTTTCAGGCGAGGGAAAAGAGAAAAAGGAGAAGGGGATTATTTTTCTCGGAAACAAAATTTCGTAGATTCTTTTACTAAAACAGGAATCCTATGTTTCAGGTTTTTGAAGTGTTTGGGAAGTGCTTCTTTAAGCAAAAAATTTGCAAACCTTATGATGAAATCAGAAACTGAGTCTTTGAGTTTTTTCAATTTGTTGGGGAACTGATGAATGAAAGAGATGAAGAGAAGGGAAAGGGGAACAATGCATGGTTTCCATGTTGGTTGAATCTTGGGAACCGTGAGCAAACAAAAACAAAATAATTATATGGACCTAATGAACTTCACCTGGATAATCTTTATGTGTTCACTTGTTTAATATTTCATTTCTTGTGTTTTTAATCAACAACCCAGTCACTGCTAATTTTAGTGTTTTTTCTAATTTTTTAATCAGTTGGATGATTGGGTTCTGTGTCGAGTGGCCAGACAAGCAAAACCTCCTACAAACAGTTGAAAACTTTGAAACCAGCTATGACAACTCCTCTCCTTTTACTCTTGGGTATTCAAAAGACTGTGGGATGATTGAGAACAACTTTTTAAAGGACCCTGTTTTTGAGTTTGAATCTTATCTAATGACTCCAGAAAAAAAGGCACCTAGACTTCCAGCGATATGCTAAATTTGATTCTCAAACAACGACGGTTTCTTCCATGGAGACCTTTGAATCCATCAAGAGACTATCTATCAACTCTTTCGATGACTTCTTACTCATTCTCCTACAATAACGTGAACAATGCAAACATTTTTCAATGTTCTACAATTACTGCCTCTGCTTCACACCCCTAATGCTTCTAGGAGCTTAGAATCTGAGGCTTTAGTGGAGATGAATACAAGGCACCTATGGTATAGGAAAATCTCTTAATTGTTATTTGTTTAGCTCGTAATGATCAAATCATTTGTTTTCCTAGTTTCTAGTTTTGTTAATCAAAGTGACTGAGTTTTTTTTTTTTTTTTGAATTATGGAGAGTTTCTTCTTCCCTATTTTCGTTGGAAATTTGTGATAATGGTGTGACGATGTGCTCTTTGTGCTTCTCAGACCAATCATATTTGAATCTGGAGATCTTTAAGATTTTGGATTGATTCAAATCATGCAAAAAAACAAAAGAAGCAAATAAAATAGAAAGTCATGACAAATAATTGCAAACTCGTATTACCCAAATCAAACCCTGTTACCCTGACCCTTCTCTGTACATCAAAATCCTACTTCACGATTTGATTTCACACTAAACTCGTATGGATATTGTTGAAAAAGATAGGATCGGCTGAGATAATTAGAAAGATATTAAGAGTTTTAAATGCACAAGATATTAGGAGATTTATTTTTTTGTAATCTGTTAGACAACTGTATATTGTTAGGTTCTTAAGTTGTTTCCTATTTTTGTGTTGAGAAAAATCCTCTATAAAGAGGATGCCATGTATACAGTTTTAAATATAGAATAGAATTAAAAAAAATATATTCATTTTCTATTCTGTTTGCATGGTATCAGAGTCACCCTAATTCACCCAAAAAACCCTTGCGATTTTTTTTTTCTTCTGCATATTTTTTTTCCTAACCAATAGCCATGTCTAACGTTTCTTCTGAGTCAAACCCACTTGTTTTCTCTTCTAGCTCAGCAACTAAACCTGCAACCCAAACCCATAATACCGAATCCCATCCTATTCAAATTACCACAATTCGCCTCAATGGTGACAATTTTTTAAGATGGTCTCAATTAGTTCGCATGTATCTTAGAGGCAGAGGGAAGATTGGGTACTTGACTGGAGACAAGGTGGCACTGGCATCGGAGGATCCTATGTACACAACCTGGGATACAGAAAATTCAATGGTGATGACAAATATGAGGAGATTAACTCCATGAATGAGGAGATTAACTCCAATTATATGTGCTACTCCACAGCCAAAGAATTGTAGGATAATGTGAATCAGATGTACTCTGATTTGGGTAATCAATCCCAAGTGTATGAACTGACCCTTAAACTTGGTGAGATTCGACAGGGAGAAGAATCTGTCACCAAGTACTTCAGTTCATTGAAGCATCTTTGGCAGGATTTGGATATGTTTAAAGACTATGAATGGAAGTCCATTGATGATGCTAATCATTACAAATAGACTGTGGAGGCTCATAGGATTTATAAGTTTCTTGTTGGACTCAATGTAGAGTTTGATGAGGTAAAATAACGGATTATTAGTAGAGTTCCTCTTCCTAAAATCAGCAAAGTCTTTGCTGAAGTTCGAAAGGAAGAAATCCGTCAAAACGTAATGTTGGGAAAGAAATCTAATAGTGGAATTGTTGAAATTTTTGCTCTTAGTGTTGTTGAAGGTTCTACCAATAAAATAGCTAGTTTTCAGCTAGGGTCTGGAGAAAGGCCACGGGTCTGGTGCGATTATTGTAACAAACTGCACCACACTCGAGAAACCTACTAGAAAATCCATGGAAAACCAACAAATTGGTCGAACAGCAAGCCCGGAGAGAGAAGCAATTGTTCAAATCCCAAGGCCAATGCTACTGTCAATGAATCAAAGTCAAGTCCCTTCAACAAGGAGCAGATAGATCACCTTCTAAAACTGCTAAAATCCAATTCTCCATCTAGTATTCCTAGTGTTTCTCTAGCACAAATAGGTAGTGCACCTAATGCCTTTTCATGTTGTTTCAATTCTACTCCATGGATAATTGATTCTGGAGCTTTTGACCATATGACTAGTTTTTCAAATATGTTCAACACTTATTCACCATGTTCTGGCAGTGAAAAAATTAGGATTGCAGATGGTAGTTTCTCACTTGTAGTCGGAAAAGGCTTAGTAAAATTATTCGAGAACATAGATCTTAAATTTGTTCTATATGTTCCAAAACTAGCATGTAATCTTTTGTCTATGAGTAAACTTATGTGGCCAATATAAAAACCCTTGAACTCCTCTGTTGTCCAATCCCACCCATCTAGAGAGATGGATGATAGGATGACAGAGTAGGCTTCCCCATCAGCAACTTTGTGACCATGGCTTCAGACTCTTTGCTTAAAGGCTTTCTTGTGAGGGACATAGTTGAGAAGGATTTTATCTGTTCTATCACATAAAAATTGATAAATGGCATTCAGGTTGCTTTAAGACAGATCCATAAACAGTGAAGTTCTTATGGAGCAGAAGAAAATCCAATTTCATACAAATTGGCTATGTGGGAAATTGGGAAATTTGAGGATATACGAATTAGCCATGTCTGTCAGTCCAAGAAAAGTCATACTGACCCTTTGCTTAAGCATCTTAGGAACTTGATGATGTTTATCATACATACACATGCATTAGTGTGACACACATATCAATCATTGCAACCCTACAATTGTTCTATTGATAAACTTTATTTGGGCTACAAATCGAATGTTAATTCTTAAAACCCTAACATGAGGTTTTAGCACTTAGAATTGGATTTGTATTGCTTATGAATAATTAGATGAATGGGTATTGTTAGAAAAGTTCTTTGATTTCTCCAAGCAGACACAGCTGGATCCCATGGTTATATGGGGAAATAATATCATTGTCTGGGGAGCAATAAAATATTTAGCAAAGAAGCATATGAAGATGGGGATCCTTAAATTCTACGTGTAAGCTTCACTTTGCTAAAATCTAATTTTTAGAAAAGTTCTTTGATTTCTCAATTTGGTAGAATTTGTGACTTCTTAGATGTTCTTGTAATATACTACTAAGATCTAATTTTTAAAGTAATCTTATATTTGAAATGATATTGGACTTTTTCACCACTTTAATTATTTATGACAAAGAAAATTACTTTTGTGAAAGGCATTATTGTGAACCCCGCATTTTGGCTCATGCGTTTCCCACTCGATGGCGAGCTCGATTTTTATTTGAAAAAAAATGATCTTTATTGATTAAGAAAATGACTTGGAGTCACCACTTATTTTTGTTTTATTTTTAAAAGGGGAAACAAGATAAGAAAAAAAACCCTAAGTGCAACTCCTTATTTTGGAAAAGGTGATCTACGAAAAACCGAATCGGGTTCAGGGGTTAGGTTACTTATCGGGAAGGTACGGTAAAGACCGTAGCACCCTTCTAAGTCCCTAAGGTCGGGTCTCTACTAATAAAATGAAGCTGACGTGGCAATCAATAAGAAAATCAATGAATACTCAGAGCGATTATGCACATATGAGAGTCGAAACATGCAATAGAGAATGACCAGAATAGGAGTGGATGCGTACCCGGGCCACGAACGAACATTGCGCTATCATAAAAAGAGAGTCAGTGTGCAATATAGAGCACGAAACATATCACATGCATCACCAAATAGGGATTAAAAATGTTTGAAGGAAAACTGGATTTTTGAAATTCATTTTGAGAATCGGAATCTTAGAGATTATTTGAAAATTTGGAGTTTTGGAGATTATTTGAATATTGGATTCTTAGGAATTAAATTTAAGAATAAGAATTTTAGAAATTAAATTTGAAAGAAAATTGGGATTTCGAAGAATTACTTGAAAGTTCGGGATTAAGTTACGAAAATTGGGGCTTCAGAAATTAAATTTTGAAGGAAACCAGAATTGAAAGTCATTTGAGAAGTGGAAACTGTGAAAATTGAATTATAAAAATTGGAAATCTTGGGGATCGTTCGGAGGTAGAATTTTTAGAAATGAATGGATAAAATAACAATAATAATGATAATAGCAAGCAAATAACGGAATGGATGCAAGAATTAGAATATCTAGGAATTGAGAATTAAGTTTGGAATTTGGAAAATTGGGATTTCATGAGACTAAATTTGAAAATCAAGATTTTAAAGGATTATTTAAAGTCGGAATTTTAAGCAAATGAATAAGCAAAGGGAATAATAATAATGATGAACTAATAATGATTGGATAAACATTTGTGAAAGTTTAGAATATCGGAAATTGGAAATTGGGTTTGGAGATTTAAAGAATTATTAGAGATGGAATTTTAAGTGAAATGAAGAAGTGAGTAAATCAATGAATGAATGGGATGATAATAATAATAATAGCGGAGATAAATGGAATTTTTATATTGGGAATTCAATTTGGAAGTCGGGTTTTCGAAGAGATTAAAAATTAATTTTAGAAGTCGGGCTTTTAAAGAATGGAACTTTAATAATTGAAATTTTTAAAAGAAATAAGTAAATAAATAGGAAATAACAATAATAATTAGCAAAAATGATGTTTAAACAAATGAAGGTGAATAGTGGGATTTTCAAGATTGGAAATTAGAAGAAATATTTAGAGATGGAAGATAAATAAATGAACAACTAGAGAGATAATGATAACGGAAATAGAAGTGATCAAACTAATGAGGGTGATAATAGGGTCCTTTGGAAATTAATTTGGGGATGTATAAAGAAGGAAAACGAGGGAATGATAAATGAAACGAGTAAATGAAATAAGAAGAATGGATAAAATAAGTGCAGTGGTCGGCGCTTGCAGGCCTGAAGGTAGCCATGCAGCTGCGGGCCCGGGTAGCGTATCAAAACGAAGGAAAGGCCCCCTTGATCCAGGATCCATGCGCATCCATACCAGAATCCCCTCTAGTGGGACGGCCCATCGTGGAAGGCCCAATTGACACTGATTGTTCATGTGAGAAGCTCGGCCCCATTCGTAAGTAGTAAGATCAGTACATCCCGAGTAGACCATCAAGAACTTGCGTGGAATACTACCCATGGCCTCCATATGGTTCCTCATGCCTTTCGAATGGTATATAACTTCTTGGTAGTAGCCTTCCGTTTCATCCATAACTCTCTTTTCCATAGTTCCAAGTGCAAGCACCACAGATTCCAGAGCATATCGCATGTGCATAAGTTCAACATCTTTCATTCCTTTCCGGGCTGCCAAATTACAAACAATTGGCTGCATACTTATCAGTTCAATGGCATCTTGAGACTTAATGCCACGGACTACATCGAATAATACCCGCGGAGAGCTTTGAATAGAGAACCGTTCCAATGCCAACCAAACTGATCCCCCACCCAAAAAAACCCCAGACTATCCTCCTGTTTATGTCTTCTTTGGCAAGCCACTACTTGCCCTACTATTCCTCACCTCAGCAAGCATGGCACCTCTGACCATCAGCATGGCCGATCATCCCGCAGCAGGTCTCTCTTTTTCCAGAAAGGGCCTCTCCCCACGGGTCTTGAGGTGCCCTTTATTGTTTTAAGTTATGAAAACAAAAATTAATAGAATAGTCCCAGCATGGCTTGAAAAGAGGGGTCTACAATTATGTTATTGAATACCAAGGGATTAAAACTTAGAGAGGAATATTGCAATAACTTAGGAAGGAAGGTTTACTTGAATCCAACGTTTCAATGTGAAAGGTTATCGGTGTTGTTGACTTTTGGGTAGTAGTTTGGGTTCATGCACATTTCCTATTAAGATCTACATTTCTTGAAAGGTACAGGAAATTTCTTATCCAACTCCCACGAAATAACATCGTCAATGACCTAAATATTAATAGGGGATTTCTCATATTCATAATTGTGATATCTTGTTATATAAATATTATGAAAAAACGATTAAAAGAATTACATGGATTGTAGTGGTCTTAGCTAAAAGTTAAATGGTTCAAAAATTCTATCAAAACTAATAAAATAAGGGTTTCTTAATGATGCTTTTGGGAAAAAATTGAAAGAGGAGAGAAAATATAATCATATAGAAATACATGATATTTTTTATATCTAGATAAATAAATATGTGCATGCATGTAGACACATATATTTTTTTTTTAATTATTTTTACCTATTAATTTAACAAAGTATAATAAAAATTAATCAGTATGACAAAGAACAGGAACAAATGAATCCTAATCATATAAGAAAAAATAAAATAAATAAATAAACAAAGTAAGTTTTATTAAGGAGCATGATATATATATTAAATCAAATCTTCTAAGTTTAAGCTTTTAGGAAAATTGATTATTCAATAAGTTTATATTAAAAATAAAAGGTAAAAACAAAACAAAGATAATAACATTAGGAAAATAATTGTAAAATAATAAAAGTCTTTGTTGAAAAAAATTGCTAAACATTAAGATATAGAAAACGTGACATAGGTACAAAGAATGTGACCTAGTTACTAAGATACAGAAAAGGTGACCTAGGTATTGAGTTATGAATAATGTGATTTAAATACAAAAAATTAAAAAGAATTTTTAAAAAAAATGACCTAGGTACTAGGGTACAAAATGTTACTTATGTATTGAGGTACGAAAAATATGACCTAAATATTAAGGTACAAAATTTAGGAAAATCTTATGAAAATTTTGTGAAAATCTCTTTTTCCTATAGCTATAATCTTATCTTTTTTTTTTATTAGTAGGAATTTTTATTTAACTAATTATTTTTTAATAAAAAATAATTTTAATTGAGAGACTTTAATTAGATATAAATAGTAAGAAGTATAGTCCTGTAGACTCACACTTTAAAGGACTAGGATTTAAAAAATGTTGAAGCTGCATGGCTAGATGGGACGAGGCGAGCTGGTTGAGGCGGCCAGAGGGGACGGAAAGACAATAGGAGCAGAGGCGATTTAGAGAGGGAGATATTTTTTTTTTTTTGGGCAGGAGATGAGGAGAAGCTAGTAGGAGGAGGAGAGTTGTGGGTGGGAGAGAGAGGAAATCAGTAGTTTTCTAATCGAAGAGGATGTGCTCCAGGAGCAAGGAGGAAACTATCGTGTATCGGAGCATCTCGACACGATATATGTTAGAGAAATATCGGTTCCACGATATTTTATCAATTTATCGTGAATTTCACCTATTTTCTTGTGATTTATTGGCATTTTATCGTTTTATCTTCAATATATCGCGATAATTTGGATGGTCAAATGAGGATCAATGCGGTCAAACTTTCAATTCTCACATTTATTTATTTAATTACTTTTTTAAATTCCATTTTTAAATAATTCTTCAAAATTCCAATTTTCGATTAATTTCCAATTTCCAAAATTCCAATTTTCACATTTGTTTATCATTATCATTATTATTATTATTATTTTATTTGTTTATTTATTTTGTTTTAAAAACTCAATCTTTAAATAATTTTTCAAATTTCCAATTTCCGAATTTAATTTCGAAAATTCCAATTTTCACATTTATTATTATTATTATTATTATTATTATTATTATTATTATTATTATTATTATTATTATTTTATTTGTTTATTTTTAAAAAAAATTCATCTTTAAATAATTCTTCAAAATTCCGATTTCCAAATTTAATTCCCAATTTCCAAAATTCCAATTTCCACATTTATTTATTTAATCATTATTATTTTCATTATTATTATTTCATTTGTTTATTTTTAAAAAAAAAATCCATCTTTAAATAATTCTTCAAATTCCAAATTTAATTCCCAATTTTCAAAATTCAAATTTCCACATTTATTTATTTAATCATTATTATTTTTGTTATTATCATTATTCTTTTATTTGTTTATTTATTTTTAAAAATTCCATCTTTAAATAATTCTTCAAGATTTCGATTTCCAAATTTAAATTTCACTTTCCAAAATTCTAATTTTCACATTTATTTATTTAATCATTATTATTTTCGTTATTATTTTTATTTCGTTTATTTATTTATTTTTTAAAAGTCCTTCTTTAAATAACTCTTCAAAATTTCAATTTCCGAATTTAATTTTCAATTTTCAAAATTCCAACTTTCACATTTGTTTATTTAATCATTATTTATTATTCTTATTATTATTATTATTATTATTTTATTCCATCTTTAAATAATTCTTCAAAATTCCAATTTCTGAATTTAATTTCTAATTTCTATAATTCCAATTTTCACATTTGTTTATTATTATTATTATTATTATTATTATTATTATTATTATTATCATTATTATTTTATTTTTAAAATTTTCATCTTCAAATAATTTCCAAGATTCCAATTTTTATAATATAATTTTCATAGTTCAAATTCTCAAATAATTTTCAAAATTCTAATTTCTCTCAAATTTAATTTCCAAAATTCCAATTCCTTAATTTAATTTTCAAAACTCTAATTTTCAAATAATTTTTTTAAAAAAAATCCAATTTCTTTCAAATTTAATTTCCAAAAATCCAAATTCTTAAGTTTAATTCCCAAGACTCCAATTTTTAAATAAATTTAAAAAATCCAGCTTTCTCTTAAACAGTTTTAATTCCACTCCGGTTTTTTTAAATAATCTTCTGTTTCCCTTGATTTTGCATAAGCAATAATGAATTTTTCATAATTTTGAAATAATGAAATTTATGAGACCAATTCATGCAAGACAAATCGGGTTTTGGTGGGGCCCAACATGTGTAATTTTTCCATTAATTGATTGATTGATATGTTGTATTGACTTGCCTTACTTTATGACATGTATGCAATTATTTTGTATTTGTTCACTAATCTTCGTTTTCTATGAAATAATCAACTCATCACTTAGGTACAGTCTCTACCTTTCTTGTTCATTTGATTATTTTTAGATTGATATTCTTTTGGTATCCATACTTGATCAATCAATTGTCATACTTGCTTCATTTTATTTAGTAGAGACCCGTTTTAAGGGCTTAGAGGGGTGTTACGATCATTACTGTACCTTTCCAATAAGTAACCTAACCCCCGAACCTACACTCAGTTTTTCACAAACCTGTTTTTTTCCTTTATGAGTCACATTTAGGGTTTTTCTTTCTTATTTTGTTTTTCTCTTTAAAAATAAAATAAAAATAAGTGGCGACTCCAAGTCTTTTCTAAAACAATTATATTTTTCATTAAATAAATAAAAAGCGTGGAAACTGCCAAAATGCAGGGTCCACAGATGTGTAATACACTAATACCAAGTAAAATCTAAAGGAGAAATGTGAAAAAAAAATAAAGTGAACGAGAGTTATAAAAGAATTGTTGACTCTTCGCTCCTACCAAATCAATCCCACCATTATCCAAAATAAGGAAAAATTCCAATCCCACTATCTTCCAATAAATGAAAAATAATTAAAGATAAAGAACCCCACCAAAATCAATGATTCCTCTCAAGCCCACTGTACGAGCACCATCACCATGATTGCTAAAATACAATGGGGGTTTTAAGTTTCTTGTCTTAAAAGTGCTGGCCCCCCCTTCTACGAAACTACAAAGAAAGTCGACAGTTCTTTTCCTCACCGACAGACAAAAAAATAAGAAAAGAAACACATTCCACTTCTTGAAAAAAGATCCAAGGATGGCCATTGAATGAGCCCAAGAAAAAATAAAAGTGAGAAGCAAACAAAAGAAAAGTGAAGAAGTGATAAAGAAAAGCAATGTAAGGAAGAAAGATAGGAGAGAAAAGTGAGAAAAGTGAGAAAATGATTAGTATCTCATTTAGCCTTTAATCCACCGAACCTATATGTAAAGTTGTAAGCCACAATTGTCCACTGCCTCCCTTTTTGCATCTCATTTTTGATAAATATTTCTAGTATAATGAAAAACTATGCCTATATTTGTTTTTCAGGATATTCAAAGGAGGAAAAAAATAAAATGATAAGGAAAATTATTTTATGTATTTAGTTGTATTAAAAATAATAATAAATTTAATTAAAATTAAAAAATTATATATATTTAAATTATTTAATTTTTACATTAAAGTATTAAATAAATAAAATAAAATAAAATAAAATAAAATAAAAATAATTTATTAATCTTAAATCTATATTTCATTTTTTTTTCTTTCTAATTTCTTTTCTCACAATTTTCCCACAACTAAACACAACCTATAATTTTTCATTTGAAAAACCATATATTTCAATTGCATTGATGACTGAAAAGTACAAGGAAAGCTTTGTTGTCTATTAGGTGAGCATTCTTGAAAATTCTTCTACAGAGATATATGGAAATTTCATGATGCCTTCACACCTACCATCCAAGGGCCTTCTTTCTTTTCAACTTCATCTGGTTGAATGTCGGTGTGTTGGTATTTTTTCTTTTAAAGTGATTTTGATGTTGGCTTGACATGAGTCGGGGTTGGTTAGAGTAAAAGTCTAGTGCACTCTCACTTTCAAACATGAATTGTTTAGTGATTAATATAGGGATCTTAATTACGATATATTTATCCAAAAGAATTTTTATCCAAAAGATCAGTGGATTTAGTCACAGTTTTATTGGGGATTGGAGGTGTTTAATCTATTGCCACAAATATTACCAAAATAAATAAATAAATAAATAAAATAGCTTGGTATGATTGATCCGGCAAGTTGCACACTTGGACCACTCAACTTTAGACGAACTTCACCTATAAACTTTTGAGATCAAAGGACCAATCAAAATAGAAGCTCGTTTATTATATGGTAGATTAGATATAATTATATTTTTGGTTCATTTTTTTAATCATTTATTTTGTAAGGTGCTAAAAATAATCTTAAAGACAAATTTTGAAAATCAAGTTTTGAAACTAAATTGAAAATTAAAGTTTTAAGAACTAAATTAGAAAATTAGAATTTCAAAAAAATAATTTGAAACTGGGAGTCATGGAAATTGGAGCTTGAAAAAATTATTTGGGTATGAGATTTCTTAAAAATTAAATTTGAAAATTGGAATTTTGGAAAATTATTTGAGAATTAAAGTTTGAAAAATTAAATTTGAAAATTGGAGTTTTGGAAATTAAATTAAGGAATTGAAGTTTTGAAAACTGATTTTGAAATAAATCGGAGTTTTGAAAATTAAATTATGGAAATTAGAATCTTGAAAATCATTTGAAGATGGTATTTAAAAAATAATAATAATAATAAATGTGAAATTTTGAATTTTGGAAATTGGAAATTAAATTTGGAGATTGGAAAATTAGAATTTCAGAAATTGGGAGTTAAATTTGAAAATCGGAATTTTGAAGAATTATTTAAAGATGGAATTTAAAATAAATAAATAAATAAAATCATAATAATAATGAAAATAATAATGATTAAATAAATGAATGTGAAAATTGGAATTTTGGAGATTGGAAATTAAATTCGGAAATTGAAAAATTGGAATTTCAGAAATTGGGAATTAAATTTGGAAGTCAGGATTTTGAAGAATTATTTAAAGATGGAATTTTAAAAATAAATAAATAAATAATAATAATAAAAATAATAATGATTAGATAAATAAATACGAAAAATGAAATTTTTGAAATTGGAAATTAAATTTGAAAATAGGAATTTTGAAGAATTATTTAAAAATGAGATTTTAAAAATATTGAAAATTGAAGTTTTAAGAATTAAATTAGAAAATTAGAATTTTAGAAAAATAATTTGAAACCGGGAGTCATGAAAATTGAAGGTTTGCCCTCGTTGCATGCTTTTTGACCAAGATATCAAATTGTCCTTTTATTCAAAATCAAAGGATGTGGGGGTATCCAATGCATATGCACTTGAGTTTGGAATGGTGGGCCTTCCCACTTGGGCTATGCTACCTATGATTTAAATTTCAGCCCATAATTCTTATATAATAATATTATATTTATAAAAAAAAATGAAAGTAAGAAAAGAAAATTTTAATAGATTAATTATTTTATTTTTAAATTTTATTTAAAATTTAAAAATATAAAAAGAAAATTTGAAAAAAAAAATCACGTGTTTGGTACATCG